>NW_006921713.1:4188333-4207617 GCF_000298275.1 Orycteropus afer afer | reverse complement strand
CTTTATGGATGTAGATTGCCCTGTCTTCCTTCTGTGGAGTGGCTGGTGGGTTGGAACCACTGACCTTCTAGTTAGCAGTCATGTGCCTTATCCACTATGCCACCAGAACTCCTAACATCTCACAGAAGTCACAAATCACCAAGGAATTGGCTCACATGGTTCGAGATGCTGACAAGCCCCAAATCCGTAGATTAGGCATTCCCTACTCTGGAGGATTCTCCTCATTCACATGGTTGCAGGGGCCAGAGAACCAATCAACAGGTCAGATGTCAAGGCTGTTGTCTCAAAAGGCTGTGGAAGCTGGTGAATCAAGTCAGACAATAGGCTGCTGGCTTAAGTACTAAGAACCAGAGGTCAAATGATGATGAACCAGATGTAGGATCCAGAGCAAGAGAGAGAACTTTGCCAAAGCATTCATAGATATTGGATGCAGACTATACCCTCAAGGAAACTAAGGGTGATGAGTTGAGTCACACCCTCTGCTAAGGCAGTGACTCAAGATACATATTCCTGTCTCATTAACATAACAGACAAGTCACTCCACAGGCATAGAGGCTAGGATTTATATACACCACAAAATGGAGGACTATGGCTAGAAGGGCCATATTAAGTATTTCACTGCATTGCAGAATGGAAAACAAATATTTGCCATTTTACCAGTTTTTAAATGTACAATTCAGTGTTGTCAATTACATTCCCCATGTTGTGCAACATCACTATCTATACCTTAAGCAATAACTCCCCATTTCTCCTCTCCTCCCACTCCTTGGTAGTGACTACTAAACTCTGTCCCTATGCATTTGCCTATTTTAGATATTTCATGTAAGTGGTATTATACAATATTTGTCTTCCTATGTCTAACTTATTTCAGGAAAATAGGAAAATATTTTCCAGTTTCACCCATGTCACAGCATGTCTCAGAACTTCATTTCTCTTTGTGGCTAAATAATATTCCGTTGTATGTATACACCACATTTTTAAAAATCCATCCATCTGGGAGTGGACACTGCATTAATTTCATCTTATGGCTATTGTGAGTAACGCTGTAATGAACATTGGTGTAGAAGTATCTGTTTGACTCCCTGCTTTCAAGTCTTTTGATTATATACGTAAGAATGGATTTGCTCCCCATTTGTTTGCTTATAGCTTTGTTCTATAGAGATTACCAGAGATCACACACTACTATATTATGTACATTGTTTCCTTTGCCTGTTTTCAACATTTGTCATCTTTTCCTTAATGCTTATGTCTTTTTTTTTTTTTTAATTTTTTTTTCACTTTAAACATTTTTCCTTCTTTTCACCTTCAATTCTCTTCAGACATATTTTTGTGCTTATTTGGTTTTGTGTTCCTTCTAGTTTAGTCTTTATTTCTGAAATTGTTTTTTCATTTATTTTTAATTCTTTCCTGTGTGTCACCTCATTTCTGAATTTTTCTAATTCTGATTTATGTTGTTCTTTTATATCTTTTATCATTTTCTTAATGTCTTTTAGCTCATTGTGAATGAAATAGAAGGGTTATATTTTTCATCTACTCTTTCTCTGATATGTTTTCATTATCTACAGTGAAGCTATTCTGCTTCTTATTCTCTTTTATCTTACAATAACTTTGTATAGGACTTGACTTTGATATTTTTCTGCTGTTCATTTTTATGTGAAATCAGTCTTCTGAAATTTTAGAAGTCTGGTTCAGGGTAGTTTTTCTAACTTCAGAATGTTCCCTTTTCTGTTGTTTTCTAAGGCTTCCTAGTTCCGTTCTCCTCCTCTAATTTATCTGGATTTTCTCTTTCTTTGGTCTCTAATGGACCTATTCTGCTCAGTTTTGATTCCATTCTAGCAGTTTCTTCTCAGCACAGTGTCTTCTCCTGAGAGAGAGCCATGTCCTAGAGGAAAGTATATAAGGCTAGATTCCTAAAGTCCCTTTCATCCCCACTGAGAGCCCATTGAGTGCTCACTCATTATTAGATGGAATAAAATCTTCTCAGTTTCAGTGGCTCTTCCCAAATTGGCCCACTTTGCTTTGTCTTTGTTTCTCTCTGCTTTTTTTTTCATAGATGATGATACCATGCTGGTATTGTGACTGTTGGTGATCTGAGCCCAGCAGCTTGCATTTTGAAGTTTGAAGTTTGGGAAGATATCTAACTATCTAGTTTTATTGTAAACATTGACCATGGATGTATTGGCTTCCTAGGGCTAGTATAACAAAATTCCAGAAACCGAGTGGTCTGTAAGAAAGATAATGTACTGTGTCACAGTCCTGGAAGGCAGAAGTTCAAATCCCATTCTCCTTAGTCTATAGGGGAAGATCTTTCTTGTCTCTCTCACCTTCTGGTAATGCCAAGAGTTCCTTGGCTTGTATATTGCATCTTTATATAGTCTTCCTTCCTCTGTTTATGTCTCTGAGTATCTTCTCTTCTTTTAAAGGCACAGCACTCAGACTGCTTAGGGGTATGAGGGGCCCTGATGGCACAGTAGTTAAGCAATTGGCTGCAACCAAAAGGTCAGCAGTTTGAACCCACTAGCAGTTTTGTGTCAAGATTTATAGCTTTGGAAACACTATGGGGACAGTTCTACTCTGTCCTGTAGGGCTTCTGTGAGTTGGAATTGACTTGGCAGTGGGTTTGATACTCTAGTATTACCTCATGTTAACTTTACTGATAATATCTTCAAAGACTTCAATTCATAAAATGAGTTTTTGATTTGCTACCTAATTGCTTTTTTTTTTGTACATAAATCATTCAGATTCCTTTACACTAATTAAAAAAATACTCTGAAAAGGAAATCAGGAAAGCAGTGTCATTTACCATAATCACCCAAAAGATTAAAGACTTAGGAATAAATCTAATTAGAGACACAAAATACCTATACAAAGAAAACTGCAAAACACTATTACAAGAAACCAAGAGATCTACGTAAATGGAAGACTGTACCACACTCATGGATAGGAAGACTTAACATTATGGAAATGTCAATATTACCTGTGGTAGTTAAGTGTATGTGACAACTTGGCTGGGCTAGGTTTTGAGTGGTTGGGCAGCTAGATGTAGTTCTTCCCCATGATGAGGTTGGTAATCAGCTCCATGGTGGAATCTACTGGCATAGCCTTAGGGATATGGTCTGCTTCCAGTATATAAGAAAAAGCTTTGAGGACAGTCTTTGCAGCTTTTTGACACACTTGGGCCCTGCATGTAGCTGAGTCTTCATTTAGCAGCCTGCCATGTTTCCTGCCAATCTTAACACTGTCTCTGGACTTGAACTAGTGACCTGCTGTGTTGTTTGGTAATATTGGGACTATGCCATTTTATTTGTCAACCTTGGTCTTGTTAGCCTCAGCAGCCAGCAGCTGCCTAAATGAAGAGACAGCTCTAGCTCCAGTGGGCTGGGAGCAAGAGGAAGAGTTGAAGCTCAAGGTTGAGGGGCTTTCACCCAGCCTCTAGGGCTGGCACTTTGAGCACGGACTTCTGGCTTCCTAAACTGTAAGAAAATAAACTCTTGTTTGTTAAAACCACCATTTGTGGTATTTTCTGTTAGAGTAGCACTATAGCACCAAAACATTATCCAAAACAGATAAAATGCAATCCTGATCCAGATTGTATCATCTTTCTTTAAAGAGTGAGAAAAAACTATTCACCGAGTTTATATGGAAAGGAAAGAGATCCTGGATAAGTAAAGGTCTACTAGAGAACAGGAACAAAGGGGGAGACCTTGCACTCCCTTGATCTCAAAACCTACTATACAGCCACAGTAGTTAAAACAGCCTGGTACTGGTACAATGACAGACACATAGACCAATGAAAATGAATTATGAATCTAGAAGTAAATCCATCCATCTATGGATAGCTCTTTTGGCAAAGGACCAAAACTCATTAAAAATGGGAAGAGATAGTCTCTTTAATAAATGGTGCTGGGAAAGCTGGATATCCATTTGCAGAAAAATGAAACAGGATTATCTTACACCATATGCTAAAACAAACCCAAGTTGGACCAAAGACCTGAATGTACAACCTAAAACTATAAAGACCATCAAAGAAAAAATAGGGACAAACTTAGGGCCCTTAATTTAGGGCATAAACACATGATTGACTGTAACTAAAGACTCACAAACAGCAGAAGACAAAATACATGACTGGGACCTCTTAAAAATTAGACACTCTTATGCACATCAAAAGATTTCACCCAAAAAGTAAAAAAGATAAACCAAAGACTGGGAATAAAAATTTGGCAATGACATATCAGACAAAGGGCTAATCTAAAAAATTTTTGGAAAACTTCAACACCTTAACAACAGAAAGAAAAATAATCCAATTGAAAAATGGGTAGAAGACATGAACAGACACTTCACCAAAGAAGACATTCAGGCAGCTAACAAACATATGAAGAAATGCTCACTATCATTACCCATTCAAAAACCAAACACACTGCCATTGAGTCAGATCCAACTCATAGCAACTCCTCCTTGGGTTTCTGAGGTGGTATCTCTACAGAAGTAGATTGCCCACCCTTTCTTCTGAAAAGTAGCTGGTGGGTTTGAACTGTCAGCCTTCTGACATTAAGTCTAATGCCTTAGTCACTACACCACCAGAGCTCCTCATCACCCATTGTTGTTGTTATGTGCCGTTGAGTCAGACCCGAGTCATAGTAACCCCTTCTTGGGTTTCCAAGGCAGTATCACTACGTAAGTAGATTGCCCAACCTTCCTTCCATGGAGTGGCTGGTGAGTTTGAACCACCAGCCTTCTGGTTAGCAGTCAAGTGCCTTAGGCACTATGCCACCAGAGCTCCCATAATTACCCATTAGAGAGATACAATCAAAATAACAATGAGATATCTTACCCCAACACTAACAGCAAAATTAAAAAAGTCAGGAAACAACAAATGCTGGTGAGGGTGTGGAGAGACTGGAACCTTCATATACTGCTGGTGGGATGGTAAAATGGTGCAACCACTGTGGAAAATGGTATGGCACTTCCTTAAAGAGATGGAAATAGAAATATCATTTGATTCAGCAATCTCACTGCTAGATGTATATCCTAGAGATATAAGCTGTGACATGAATAGATATATGCACACAAATATTCATCACAGCACTATTCACAAATAGCAAAAGGTGGAAACAACCTAAATACCCATCAGTGGAAGAATGGATCAACAAACTTATTACTCAACATTAAGGAACAATGGTGAATCTACGAAACATCTCATAACATGGATGAACTTAGAGGCCATTATGCTGAGGGAAGTTAGTCAATCACTAAAGGACAAATATTCTGTGAGACACCTATTGTAAAAAGTCAAGACAAAGGTTTCACAAAAAAAAGAGAGAAATATTCTTGGGAGCTCTGGTAGCATAGTGCCAAAGGCTCTTGACTGCCAACAAGAAAGCTGGTGGTTCAAACCCACTAGCTGCTCCTGGGAAGAAAGGTTGGGCAATCTACTTCCGTAGTGATACTGCCTCGGAAACCCAAGGAGGGCTCACTATGAGTCGGGGCCGACCCGATGGCATATAACAACAACAACAGGAGTGGGTGGATAAGGGAAGGTAAACCATTAACTAGGAAAAAAGAGACAAATAATAATTGCAATAATTCTTTGTTTTTATGTAGGGATTCAAAAAGATAAAAAATGAACAATACCATCTCTGGAGGAGCTCTGGTGATGCAGTGGAAAAAGCATTTGGCTGCAAACCAAAACGTTGGCAGTTCAAACCCTCGAGCCATTCTGAAGAAGAAAGATTAGAGAATCTGCTTTCATAAAGATTTACAGCCTTGGAAACCCTATGGGTCAGTTCTACTCTATCCTATAAGGTCACCATGAGTTGGAATCGACTTGATGGCAGTAGGTTTTGTTTTAGTGGGTTATGCCATCTCCACTGCCACTGCCTTCTTCTGAGCACTAAGTATTTGCCAAGCATGCTTTATATATTGTCTCATTCAATTTTTACAATATTCCAATATGGGAGGAATAATTATTATTCTAATTTACATTTCGGAAACAGAGGCAATGTGTGCATTTTTAGAAAATCATAACTGGGGGAAAGAAGAGTTATAATAAGTACCTAAGAGTCTGTGGAACATTGTAGAAATGACACACACATCACATAAAAGGTATACATGCACGTCAGGTACTTGGTATAACTTGGAAACTGACTGTAGTGTTCTGGGGCCATATTGGAAAATGCCTTGCTGGGGCAGTATGTACTTAAGAGAAAACTTTGTTAGACCTGTATAGGCAGTCATTTGGAAGACCATTTGTAATCCTGACAATTCAAATGTGCATTGGTGAGAATTGTACAAATATTCAATTGTAGTAAATTTATTTGGTTATAAGAACATGGTTCTTTTTGGACATTGTGATATAGACAATCCTCTTGAGTTTGTTGTTTAGTGATATTTATTTTTGAGATAATGTCAAACAAAACAAAAAACCCACTGCTATCGAGTCAGTTCTGATCCATAGTGACCCTCATTGGGTATCCAAAGCAGTAAATCTTTACAGAAGTAGATTGTCCCATCTTCCTTCCACGGAGTGGCTGGTGGGTTTGAATCACCAAACTTCTGGTTAGCAGTCAAAAGTCTTAGGCACTGCACCACCAGAGCTCCTTTCTGAGATAATAGAAGCATTTAATTTGAGTATATATGTGTAATTTGAAATGGATAAATATGATGGTCCTGTCACTAATTCATGGATATAACATTATTTGTTAAGTGACAAATAAAATAACATAAAATAAAAAACCACTGCCATTGAGTTGAATCCAACTCATAATGACCTTATAGGACAAAGTGGAACTCCCTCATAGGGTTTTCAAGGCTGTAAATCTTTATGAAAACAGACTCTCTCATATTTTTCCCCAGAGTGGCTGGTGGGTTCATACTACCAACCTTTTGGTTAGCAGCAAAATGGTTAATCACTACAACACCAGAGCTCCTTGTTAAATGTCAAGGCTCATATTAACATCCAGAAGCCCTGTATAGAGACCATTTTCTGTGCCCAGATCTGGGGTAGGGAGAGAAGATTGAGTAAACTGCATGTATTCCATGAGAAATCCCCAATGCTTTGGGCCATTTTTCGGTGGCATTCCTGCCAGTTAGTGGGTACATTGCTATTGCAGAGGGAATCAACCTCTAAAGGAAAGAAGACATCACTCACTTTCACAAGCCTAGCCCCCTCACCTTCCTTAGAACCATTTGAGAAGTCTAGTAATGTTGAATGTGAAGATTGGGTAAGAACCACACTATTGACTCCATTGCATCCCTATGAAAGGAAATCATAAGATGAAAATAATCTATTAGCCAATGTCCAGGAGAACCTGGACAGTGCTAATGGAAAGATTACTAGTTCAAGTCTACCCAGACGTGCCTCAAAAGAAAGGCCTGGTGATCTATTTCCCAAAATATCAGCCATGGAAAGCCCTATGGAGCAGAGTTTTACTCTGACACACATAGGGTAACCATAAGTTAGAATCTACTTGAGACAGCTGGAAAAGCCAATGTCTGGGCGAGAAAGCCTCTTACTACAAATACTACGGTATTCATGGCCTACAGAAAATATCTTTAAACTTTTAGAGTCTAGAATAGATTATTTTCAGTTACTCTATTCTTTGAAAAGTTGCTTTTGTTCTGAGCAACTAGTTGTTTTTATTTTCTGAAACCTATTTTGTGAATTTTGAAAGTAACAATGATTCTTTCTTTGATTTGGTCACTAGGGTGTCATACTTGTGGCCTATCTCTACAAACTCTCCACTGTCTTTGAAAAACATGAGGTTTTATGTAGTTTTCTGGAGAACAGGACTATATCCCTCTCCAGTTCTCCATTTTCCCTTCATTGAGAATCCTCATCTATCTTTTTTTCTCTACTATATAAATTTCTGTAAGTCATTTCATGTCCTTTTTGAATCAAGTTAAATTAGACCCACATAAAACATTTTCCAAACCAGGCCAAGAATACATAATGAGGCCTACATTCTTTTTCATTACTTTGATCAGTAATTACAACTTCATTTAGCAAAGAAGATGAAGTTGCAGGAATTTTACATAGTCTTCATTTCTTGTTCTTATTTATTTCTTTTAAGAAAATGTTCTTGCTCATTTAATTGTTATGAACAATAACTAAATCTTCATTAACTAAAGAATTGTAAGATACTTTCCCTGAATTCTATGTGTGGGTTATGCTTGACAGATGTCTACTCACTTTCATTGTTTCCAGTTTTTAAAAATGTAAGCAATCCATCTTTTTAAGATTTTCTATTATTTTTAAGTTTTTTTTTTTTATTTTCTGAGGTTCACTTCAGCATTTTCTATTTCTGTAATTTTTAATGAGTTAAAAATGTAATCTATATGAAGTACAAAATTTGAATATATTTTTATCAATAATGAAAATTAGAAGAGGTAAAAAATAAAAATTACTTTTCATGTGTGCTTGAAAAATACTTATTTTCAAAAATAATCAAAATAACTTATTGAATTAAAAGGCAAAATGCAGATTATAGTGAATGAATATCAAAACTTTAAATGTTGTTTAAATAGCGTTGACATTAAATGTAAATGTAATTTAATTTTAAAATTAAATGTAATTTAATTTTAAAATTAAATATAATTTTAAAAATATTTAATTAAATATTATATACTTTTACAAAGGAAAAACTTTTTACTGTTCTCGAGTTTAATATCAATCGGTTGCCAAAGCAAAGACATAATGTTATACTTGTAGCCTAGTGGTTTTCAAGCCCCAGGGGAGATTTGACAATGTCTGGAGACATTTTTGTTGTTACACCTTGGGAAGGGGTTACTATTGGCTTCTAGTGGGTAGAGACCATTGCTATGCATCCTACAATACACAGGACAGCACTGTACAACAAAGATTTATGTCACTCAAAATGCAAGTACTGAGAAATCAGTACTTTCTACAGAGACTGAAATCCTTATGTAGCCATATTCACACATATACATATGTACACACACACAACACATACACATGTAAAAGTAATATGAATTATTTAACACTGTGAATTTTTCCACAACTACCTTATGCAATGGTTGCAAACATTGTGCTAATTTGTGAGTACCTCTGGAACCATGAATTGGAACACAAAGAAAAGCAACAAAACATCAAACATTACTGGGAAACAAAACTTCCCTACACAATGATCTGTTATGTTCTTGCTACCTCAGAGGAGAGATTTGACATATTAATTAGTCTCGTCTCTTAAGTGCCTCTGCCTCTGAAATCTTCTTACTCTACAGCAGTCAGTGCCCATTCATCAGCAGTAGCACAATCCACAAAACTCTACAGCGATTGGATGAAGTTATCTTTTGTGTGGAGCATATAGGGTAAGAGGTGGAGTATTTCCCTGGGATCTTTCCTGTGTTGGTTGTAAGACTGGATTTTAAGAATACAAAGTGTGCTGTGTTAGTACTGAGGAACAGAGGTACCCATGTGTTCTTTAATAAATTTATTTATTTATTTTTTTGTGTGTATGTTCACATGTATGCTGTAAGGAGCTCTCTAAAGCACAGGGCCAGCACAGAGGCCCCTTGTACTCAGATCTACGGGCAGTGCTGGAATAAACACTTTTTTAAAATGGGTGAAATTCGAGGCATTGGGTTTTCAGCTTGAAACCAGAAGCCGTTTAGTTGGGAACCAAGTTAGGAATAAGTGGAACATGGAGTAGTAACAGAAGAATTTACTCTGCATTTATACTTGAATATTGCAATAAAGGACAGACATGTCTGTGTGTCTGAAAGGCTACTGAGTACAGGGCAGTGGACTTTTGGATGAATCCCAGGCAAACTTGTTTGTGCCTAGAGCAAGATCAGAGGTAAAAAAGCAAAATGTGGGGGAGGCCTGGGGATACCAGGGCCCTTGATCCTGAAGCTGCCTTTGCTTGATTCTACCCAGGGGATCACAAGTCAAAGAAAACTTCGGTTTAAACACTTTCACTTTGCAGGATCCTATTTCCCTTCCCCACTCCAATTTCCCTGGTTCATTTTCTCTTAATTGGTCCTGATTGGAAGTCATCATAAATCAGAATAATTTCTCTTTCATGCTCTTCAAATTTTAACTTACCAAAAAAGTCTTTAGCTGGAAATGTCCATAAAAAATGAATGTCAGTGGTTTCATCTTTAACAGGAAGAAAATGAAACTCAGACATTTTGGAGTCACAGTCAAACTACCTCAGTATGATTGTGAATTGATTTATACAAGGCCTTTAAGAAACTTCATGTCCTTTTAGGAATATACTAAGCAGGAATCACTCTTTCACAAATCCAGAAATTATAGCCACCCATGAAGTTAAATGCTATATCTGTCTTTGCCTTGGTCTGTACTAGGCTGATAATTTACTTCGAGACTCAAAAAGGCGATTTGACTCTGTTATCTAGTTCTCAAAATGACTTATTCAATACTGAGCATTTAGATAAAGACGAAAGATTTCTTTCCTTCCCTCCTCTCCCTTCTTCCCTCCCTCCTTTCCTTTTTTGCTTCTTTCCTTCTTCCCCCTCCTACATCCCTCCCTCCCTCCCTTCCTTTCTTCTTTCCTCTATTCCTCCCACTGTTTTACCCACATGTAGTGATGACAGCTTGGTGACAGCCTACTATCACCAAGTTGTGTGGGAAATGTCAATTTACGTATGGATAGAGGTTACATATGTTTTCTAAGACCTAGAGTTGTAAAGGTAACAACCTGCTTTCTAGTAATTTCTCGCAATTATTTGAATAACTAAAATCTAGTATATTAAAGGCAATTACACACCAGTATTTACAGGCTGGCTAGACAATGTGGAGAGGAGTTCTGGTGGTGCTGTGGTTAAGGTATTGGGCTGCTAACCCAAAGGTTGGGGGTCTGAACCCACCAGTTGCTCCAAGGGAAAAGATAAGTCAGTCTGCTTCCATGAAGATTTATAGCCTTGGAAACCCTGTAGGGGTCTCTATAAGTTAGAATTGACTTGATGGCAATGGGTTTGGTTTTGGTTTAGATAATGTAGAAAGAGGTAGTTTTAGTGTAGCCCACCACCTTTTCCTGTGACCAAAGATGAACCTTGTGCTTAGGACCAGGTTGTTGTCCTGGATCTTTGAATAGGATGAGAGTGTGGCCTGACTCCCTTTCTCAAGTCATCTTGACCCAAAACACATCGCATAATACTTGGTTGCCTACCAGCACATCCTTCCATTCTTGCCCTGAACCCATGTCAACATTCCCAGGAACTGCTTAATATTGTATGGTGCCTGGCAAACCCCACTTCTATATCTGGCAAGAGAAAATAATGGTCTCTCAACTGCAACACAAGAGGGGTGTGTGCAGAACATCAGTGCTGTGTCAGCTGCGGAGAGTGATTTGCTGGTCGTGGGGGATCAGCCCTCACTATTGAAGTTGACTTTGATTTGTCTCTTTTCTATATGAGTAAAGCATTATATCCAATCCTGCCTTTATTGGTGACCCCAGACTTTGTCTTGACAATTTGGCACAATAGGCAGGGTCAATAGACACCAACCAGCAAATCTAGATTATTGAGATTGAGAAGGGGTAGGGCACATGTAAGTTGTTTCATTTTTTTTGAATAGCCACTAAACTTATTTTATCTACAGCACTGACTTCATCAAGTAGTAGTGTCTGAGCATGAGCCTAACAGAAAACTTGAGAAAACATTTTAGGGAAACAAGTGCGAGAACTCAAACCATAGTCTTGTCTACTTTTCTAAAATCATAGTTTTTACATTCCATGTTCTGATTGTTAAAGGATGTTTACAACTCCTTCTTCTCATTTTGAGTTGTGCAACATCAGCAAATAAAGGTCTCAAAAGCTATGCCATTAAGATCAACACTATTTTGAGAAAGCAATTCTTCCCCAGTTGTATTTTGAGTAACTTCCAACCTGAGGGTCCCATCTTTGGGCTTTATATCATGTTATGTTCCACTGCTATACATTAGCTAATCACTGGCCAATTTTTAAAGAAGTATATGGCTAGCCTTGAGTTACAATATTGAAGGATTCTATGGGGAAAATAAGGAGCTCTGGTGGCATAGTGCCTAAGGCATTTATTTGACTGCTAACCAGATGGTTGGCAGTTTAAACCTACCAGCCACTCTGCAGAAGGAAGATGGGGCGATCCACTTCCTTAAAGATTTACCACCTTGGAAACCTAATGGGGTTATTATGAGCTGGAGTCAACTTGATGGCAGTGGTTTTTCTTGTTTGTTTGTTTGATTTATGAATAATGCACAAAGCATCAAAAGAAGATAAGAAACACACAGAGTCATGTGCCAAAAAGAATTGGTCAATGTTCAGCCACTAAAAAACAAAACAAAACAAAACAAAACAAAAACTCACTGCCGTGAAGTCTTTTCTGACTCACAGCAACCCCTCCTTGGGTTTCCAAAGTGGTATCTCTACAGAAGTAGATGAACAGTCTTCATTCCGAGGAGTGGCTGGTGGGTTTGAACTGCCCACCTTCTGGTTAGCAGTCAAATGCCTTAGGCACTATGCCACCTGAGCTCCTTCAGGCATTTTAGGAGGTAGTGTTTGATCAAGAACCAATAGTATTGAAGGAAGAAGTCCAAGCTGCACTAGACATTGGTGAAAAACAAGACTCCAGTAATTGACGGAATACCAATTATGATGTTTCAACAAATGGATACAACACTGGAAGCACTCACTTCTCTATGCAAAGAAATCAGGAAGACAGCTATCTGGCCTACTGACTGGAAGAGACTCATATTCGTACTCATTCCAGAAAAGGTGATCCAACAGAATGCAGAAATTATCAAACAATACCATGAATATCATATGGAGGTAAAATTATGTTGAAGGTAATTAAAGAACGGTTGCAGCAGTACTTAGGGAAGTGCTAGAAATTCAAGGTGGATTCAGAAGAGGACATGGAATGAAGGTTATCATTGCTGCTATCACAAGGATCTTGGCTAAAAGCAGAGAATACCTGAAAGATACCTGTGTTTTATTGACTATGCAAAGGCATTGGACTGTATGGATCATAACAAATTATGGATGACATTATGAAGAATGGAAATTGCAGAACACTTAATTGTGCACATGACCTGTACGTAGAGCACAAGGCAGTTGTTCGAACAGAACAAAGGGATATGGCATGGCAGAAAATCAGGAAAGGTGTCTGTCAGGATTATATCTTTTCACCATACTTATTCAATCTGTGTGCTGAGCAAATGAACTGAGAAACTGGACTATATAAAGAAGAACATGGCATCAGAATTGGAGATTCATTAACAACCTGTGACATGCAGATGACACAGTCTTGCTTGATGCAAGCAAAGAGGACTTGAAGCACTTACTAATGAAGATCAAAGACTGCAGCCTACAGTATGGATTACACCTCCACATAAAGAAAACCAAAATTCTCACAAGTGGAGCAATAAGCAACATCATGATAAATGGAGAAAAGATCAAAGTTTGTCAAGGATTTCTTCTACTTGGATCCACAAAAAATGACCATGAAAACGGTGGCCAAGAAATTAAATGAAATATTACATTGTGCAAATCTGGTGCAAAAGTTCTCTTTAAAGTGTTAAAAAACAAAGATATCACATTGAGGACTAAGGTGTGCCTGACCCAAGCCATGGTATTTTCAGTCACCTCCTATTCATGAGAGAGCTGGACAATGAATAAGGGAGACTAAGGAGCTCTGAAAGCATAGTGGATAAGACATTTGACTGCTAACCAAGAGGTCAGCAGTTCAAACCCACCAGCTGCTCCTTGGAAGGAAGATGGGGTGATTTACTTCCATAAAGATTTACAGTCCTGGAAATCCAGTGGGAGTTGCTATGAGTTGGAAACTACTCAATGGCAGTGAGTATTTTATTTTATTTTATTTTTTGGTTTTTAATAGAAGAATCGATGCATATGAATTATGGTGTTGGTAAAGAACATTGAATATTTAGGAATACCATGGAGTGCTGAAGAATGAACAAACTAATCTTGGAAGAACTACAACCAGAATGCTCCTTAGAAGCGAGGATGGAGAGACTCCACCTCATGTACTTTGGACACGTTATCAGGAGGGACCAGTCCCTGGAGAATGACATCATGCTTGGTAAAGTAGAGGGTCAGGTAAAAAGAGGAAGATCCTCAATGAGATAGATTGACACAGTGGCTGCAACAATGGTCTCAGACATAACAATTGTGAGGATGACACAGGACCGAATGATGTTTTGTTCTGTTATACACGGGGCTTGCTATGAGTCAGAACTGACTCGATAACACCTAACAACAAAAATAACAGTCTACTCTTAGAGGTTTTTTAAAACAATTATAATTCATTGCATTAGTGATGTATAGATAAACAATGAAGGTTAACCAGGATTAATGTCAAGGGAGCAGAACTTTCATCCTTAGAGCCATGTTGTTGTTGTTGTTGTTGTGTGCCGTCGAGTCGGACCCGACTCATAGTGACCCCTCCTTGGGTTTCCGAGGCAGTATCATAGCTCACTCTTTTCCTGGAGTCCAAATGTTCCAAATAGAGCCTTTCTCATGCTTTCATCTCAGTGAAGATCTGTAAGATTGCTGCCTTACATGATTTTTTACTTTATGGTCTTTTGACTGTGAACAAGCCCTGAACTTCGTTTGTCTATTTGTAAAGTGGAGACAATTGCTCTACCTGTTTTGCAGGGTGGTGAGGCTTAAAAATGGTAAATATCAGTTCTATCCATGTAAAAACACCAATATACTTATGTAGGCAGTAAGATGACAAACATCGGTGGCTTTAAAGAATAATGAAGACAGGATAGTTGTCATTTTATGGGAAGCAAATGGTACAGGATGGATTTCTAAGGATTAGGCAGGCAAAGTGGGCAAGAGGAACTCTTGGGGAGGAACAAATGGTGAAACATACATTTTCTCACTTCAGATTTTACTCAGGCATTGTCTAGCATTTAGACATTTCTCTTATCTGACAGTCTAGTTACACTTCATCTACTGAAGGAAAAATGGCAATTTAGAGTCTTCTGATATTGAGAGTGGCACCTACATGAAATGTAGAAATAGTTTCTGCTAGGAAACTATAAAAGACTATCTGACTGCAAAAATATGTCCCTCCCCCTTGTTGTTGTTGTTGTGTGCCATCGAGTTGGACCCGACTCATAGCGACCCCTCCTTGGGTTTCCGAGACAATATCACTATGGAAGTAGATTGCCCAACCTTCCTTTCAAGGAGTGGCTGGTGGGTTTGAACCAGCAGCCTTCTGGTTAGCAGTCAAGTGCCTTAGGCACTGTGCTATACCAGAGTCCCTCCATCTTAGCCCTCTAATATTTTTTAAAGAATACAAAGACTTCCAAATATTCATATCTTGAATAAGACTGTTTTTTTTTTTTTTTTTTTGGTCTGACTTACTGAGCAAAAGTAAAGTAATTGGGTTTATAAACTATTCTTCTGTCTATTTTGATGCCTATTAATCAGGTACAGTAAAATGGCAATAGAGACAGATGGAAAGGGAAGAAAGGGAGGGGCCAAAGAGTGAAGGGAAAGAAGGAGAGAGAAATGACAGGAACATTACTATTGAGCACTTTCTTGTTGTTAGTGGCCATTGAGTCAACTCTGACTTTATGTGTAACAGAATGAAACATTGCCCATTTGTGCTCCATCTTCAAGATCTATGTTTGAGTCCATTGTTTCAACTACTGGTATAGTGCCTTCTAACCTAAGGAGCTCATCTTCTAGCACTATGTTGGACAATATTCTGTTGTGGTTCATAAGGCTTTCAGTGGCTAGTTTTCAGAAGTTGATTGCCAGGCTTTTTTTTCCCCCAGACTCTTAGTTTGGAAGCTCCACTGAAACTTGTCCACTGTGAGTGACCTGCTGGTATTTGAAACTCTGGTGGCATAGCTTTTGGTGTCATAGCAACACACAAACCACCACAATATGACAAACTGAGAGACAAGTGGTGGTATTGAGCACTTTCTATATGTCAAACCCTGCATCAGGCAATTCAGGAAGTTAAAATATATAGTTTCTGCCTACTCCAATGACAACTGGCTATTTGAGATTAATTTATTGTTTTCAGATTTACTAATACTAACTTAAAAATATTTTCAATCTTTTTGAGCCATGTGGTATCTTTGGATGAAGAAAAAGAAATCTTCCCTGCCTTGCTAAATAGATAAGGCACAATCCTCTACTATTAAACCAAATCTTCGTACCCTACAGGTTAGCCCAGCTCTGAGCATCCTAGGCTCTGACAGAATGCTCAGTGTCCTGATGAAGCTACTCACCAGCTCCCTAGAGTTCTTCTGTGTTTTGTTTTTTGTTTGTTCTGTTTCAGGAGAGGTAAGTTTAATGATAAGAGATAGATGAATAAACCTTAAAGACCAGTGAATAGACTCAAGCTCAAGCTCATCATCATCAAGTTGATTTTGACTCATAGCGGCCTTCATTGGGTTTCTAAGGCTATGAATCTTTGTGGAAGCAGGCTACCTCATTTTTCTTCTGTGGAGCAGCTGGTAGATTTAAACCAACAAACTTTTGGTTACCAGCCAAATGCCTTAACCACCACACCACCAGAGCTCCTTAATTAACAGACTGTTGTTGTTGTTGCTGTTGTTATGTGCCGTCGAGTTGGACCTGACTCATAGCGACCCCTCCTTGGGTTTCTGAGGCAGTATCACTACAGAAGTAGATTGCCCAACCTTCCTTCTGAGCAGTGGCTGGTGGGTTTGAACCACTAGCCTTCTGGTTAGAAGTCAAGTGCCTTGGCCACTATGCTACCAGGGCTCCTTCAATAGCACAGCATCATCAATCCATCATAATGATCACTGGCCAGTGACTGCAGTGACTCATGCATATTGGCTGGACATCAACACCCAGGACATCACCCAGAATTCATCATTATTAACATTCCCCCCCCCCACTAGTGATTTTTAGAAAAGAAACAAAACATTATAGGAAGAGCTTTTTTTAACCAGGACAATGACTTCTTTATTTTAGATTTTATGTACCTACCCCCGAGGAAAGTTTATAGAAAACCAGAGCAATTCAGTTAGTGAAGAGTAGGATAGGTATTAAAAAATTATTTAAAAAATATTAAAATAAAAACGTTAACCAGATACATACCAGTTTGCATGGGGTCATCTCCGACTCATGGTCACCCCATGTATGTCAGAGCAGAAAGGTGCCATAAGGCCAGCTGATCTTTCTTTCTCTCTTTCCTTCCTTCCTTCTTCTTTCTTTCTTCCCTTCCTCCCTTCCTTCTTTCTTTCTGACATATGTTCCTGTATTGTTCTTTGTGTCTTTGAAATCCATTATTCCAGTGTTGAACTGAAAATATTGTAATATGCTAATCTTTCTCCAAACCAAACCAAACTCACTGCCGTCAAATTGGATCTGACTCATAGTGACCCCTCCTTGGGTTTCTGAGGCAGTATCACTACGGAAGTAGATTTCCCAGTCTTCCTTCTGAGGAGTGACTGATGGGTTTGAACCACCAGCCTCCTGGTTAGCAGTCAAATGCCTTAGGCACTGCGCCACCTAGTCCTTGTGTAGCTACTAACTGACAGTTTGGTGATTCAAATCCACTGAGCGGCTCCTCCAAAGAAAAGCCTACTTGCAAAAATATTACTGTCACTGAAAACTGTATGTAACACAGTTCCACTCTGACACACATGAGGTCACCATGAGTCAGAGCTGATCTGAAAGCAAGTGGTTTTTGGCTTTTTCCATAAGCCACATCAAATTTGAAACAACCACCATTTTGTTTAAGGTAAGCCACAATATTCACAATCTGACCTTCAATGCCTGTGTAAAATAAAACCTAATTTTCCTTCCAGTTTCAAGACAGGCCACTCTCAATACAGTCCAGACCACTTCTGATAAACTCCTCCCCACCCCTTAATCTGATTCCTGTGCTACTTTGTGTTCCTAAAATACCTTTGATACACCTCTTCAAATGCACTGCAGTGTGTCTGAAATGTAGTCCACAGCCTAGGAAAGCAAGAAGCATAACTATGCTACACCTCTATTTATATTTTAAGTCTCCATTCTCCCAAAGGGAGTTCTGGTGGTATAGTTCCTAAGGCATTTGATTGCTAACCAGAAGGCCAAAGCCACCAGCCACTTCACAGAGGGCAGACTAGGCAATCTACTTCCGTAAAGATTTACTGCCTTGGAAACCCAAAGGAGGTTGTTATGAGTTGGAATCAACTCGATGGCACTGAGTTTGTTTTTATTTTGGTTTTATTCTCCCAAAGTAGTTGACCCTTAATCTCAGTCCATTATAAGTTTATACTTTTTTTCCCCTGGAGTTGAGACTGAATGATACTAAGAAGCCCTGGTGTCACAGTGATTAAATGTTTGGCTGCTAACCAAAATGTCAGTGGTTCAAACTGACTAGCTACTCTGCAGAAGAAAGATGTGGCAATCTACTTCCACAAAGATTATAGTCTTGGAAACTCTATGGAGCAGTTCTATTCTGCCCTATAGGATTGCTCTGAGTCAGAATTGACTTGATGAGAATGGGTTATATGGTGCTGAGGATTGGGCAGGTGAGAGGATCTATGGAGGGGTAATTTATAATCCTTGATGCTGTCTCTCAGTAGGTACTGATATTAATCACCCCATGTTGGGGGTTAATTTATGTCCTTAAAGATATGTTGAAGTTCTAACCTTGAGAATTTGACCATATTTGGAAATAAGGTCTTTACAGATGTAATCAAGTTAAGATGCAGTCATACTGTATTGTTGTTGTCGGGTGCCATTTTGTTGATTTTTGACTCATAGTGACCCTGAATGACAGAGTAAAAATTACCCCATTGGTTTTCAAGGCTGCAATCTTTACAAGAGCAGATCACCAGACCTTTCTTCTGTGGAGCTGCTGGCTCATTGGAACTGCCAACCTTTCAGTTAGCAACCAAGCACTTACTATTGTGACACCAGAGCTCCTCATAATGGATCAGCCAAACTCAACCACCTGCCACTGAGTCAATTCCAACTTATAGTGACCCTATAGGACAGAGTGGACCTGCTCCATACGGTTTCCAGCACTGTAAATCTTTACAGAAGCAGATTGCCTCATCTTTCTCTCATCAGAGTGGCTGGTGGGTTGGAACCCCTCAACTTTTGGTTAGTAGGTGAATGCCTTAAGCACTGTGACACAAGGGTCCTTCATAATGTATTACGGTGGGTGTAAACTGAATGACTGGTGTCCTTAAAGGAGGGAGGGATTTGAAGAGATAGAGGAGACACAGGGAAGATGACCATGTGAAGGCAGAGGTGGAGATTGAAACCATGCATCTATAACCCAAGGGAGAAAAAAAAAAAAAAAAAAAAAAAA
>NW_006921713.1:4179633-4188233 GCF_000298275.1 Orycteropus afer afer | reverse complement strand
CATCTATAACCCAAGGGAGAAAAAAAAAAAAAAAAAAAAAGATTGTCAACAACCACCAGACACTAGGAGAGAGACATGAAACAAATTTTCCTTAGAGCCTTCAGAGGGAGCATGGTACTTCTGACACTTTAATTTCAAACTTCTAGCTTCCTTTATTTGAGATAATAAATTCAATGGTTTCAAGTCATCCAGTTTGTAGTGTTTTGTAATGGCAGCCCTAGGAAACTAATGAAGCCATTATCTGTTGCCACCATGCCTTGTTAGATTTGGGAAAATTTCTGCTTCCTTGTAGCTCTACGTAGATTCACAATACAGCATGTCATTATTCCTCTTTCTCCCTTCTGTGTTTTATTGTGCAGTGGGGAAATTATTTTAGAAATAATATTTTGCTACATATTTAACACACTTCCCTGCAGTCCGTGATTTGCTTGACTATTTCTTGAAGAGAGAGACTATGTTAAGTTCCCAACCCATAGCATGTATTTCATAAATGAGTATGATTGACAATGTGTCTGAAGGAGAGAATCATGAGCAGAGGCTTTCATACTTCTATGTGCTAACATCCTTTATAATACCAGAATTTCTGGCAACACACGTAAAGGGATTAAAATATGAAAACTTGTTTAAGTAAGTAAATTTGGGAAAATGGAGAAAAAACATTCTTTGTTATCACATTCTTTACTTGCTACCATTGAGAAACATAAGTAGGGCTACTTACTGCCCTGACCATATACTTATTTATGAAGCAAGGTTCTGACATATTTCTGTTATCACACAGTGTGAGATCACAAATATACTCACACTAGAGTCAGATATGTAAAGAAAATGTAAATTCTTAACTTTTTAATAGTAATATGATCTTCTTTCAAGTGATGAAGACCAAAGATATCTCCTCGAAGACTAAGGTGTGCCTAACCCAAGCCATGGTATTTTCAATTGCCTCTTGTTCGTGTGAGAGCTGGACAATGAATAAGGAAGACCGAAGAAGTGTTGATGCTTTTGAGTTGTGGTTTTGGAGAAGAATGCTAAGAGTTCCATGGTCTGCTAAAAGGACTAACAAATCTGCCCTGGAAGAAGTGCAGCTGGAATGCTCCTTGGAAGTGATAATGGCCAGACTTTGTCTAACCTACTTTGGTCATGTTGTCAGAAGGAACCATTCCTTGGAGAAGGATATCATGCCTGGTAAAGTGGAAGGTCAACTAAGAAGGAGAAGGCCCCCAATAAGATGGATAGACATGGTGGCTGCAATGATGGGCTCAGGTACAGCAAGGATCATGAAGTTGGCACAAGACTGGGCAGTATTTTGTTCTGCTGTGCATGTAGTCACTATGAGTCAGAGACAACTTGACGGCACCTAAAAACAACAACAATGATCTTCTCAAGTCCCCACCCTCTGAATGGCAGTGGGGGGAGAAACCCAGGTATAATTTAGACATGTTTAAGCAGTCTCTTTATGTAAATTGGCCCCTGTAAAGATGGCTCAGATAAAATGCTCAAACTTTCAGAATTTCATTTCCATGCCCCTACTTTCTTTAAGATGATGTTGAGGTATATGAAGAATGGTAATGACTTACCTGATCTTCATTGTAATTTTGCATCTTTGCTGGTCTTACTAAGGGGTGGCTGTTCTGACTTGCTTCTAGGACTGAGGAATCACTGAAGTGTAACATGCCTATTTTTGTTCTAATGGTGTCCACTGTTAGAATGTGACTCTATTGTGACCTATGGTCCATCCTCTGTCATTGCTTGGTCAAGATCATTTTTTCCCAATTTCTTCTTGTCTTGAGGTGGAGATATCAGAGGAAAACAGAGCTTCAAACCATTTGAAACAGTTCAATCATGGTCAACGGAAACAAGGGCATCATATGATCATATGTGTTGACTAGCAGCTAAATGTCTTGTATGTCAGATTTTGATCTAAGTAGGAAATGGGCAGTGATGCTCTGCTCAAAGATGTTGGCTTGTGGCACCACTTTGAATGTGTGTCACAGCGTAGTCAACTGCTATCTTTGAGCGGGGCATTGCTGCCTTTTTCCTGCTCAGGTCAAAATCTGAAAAGAGATTTGGTTATTATGCGATTTGTACGCTGTCATTGTTTTCAGAAGTCATAACTGAACTGTTTTGAACCATTTTGAAGCCTGGGAAGAAAATAATTATGAAGGGTCCTGGTATCTGCCTTCCTTCTCTACCTCTGTATTCCACAATCCCTTGGGCTGAAAGGTGATGGGACTTTCCTTCTTCTGTATCAAGTGGATTTTATAGCCTATAACAAAGAGCCTGATGGCCAGGTCATTCTGGAAGAAGGATTATGTCTTTTCAGTTTGAAGGAAGCCATGTGATTTGAGTCCTCTAGGAAGATGGGGCAATCTACTTCCATAGTGATACTGCCTCGGAAACCCAAGGAGGGGTCACTATGAGTCGGGGCCGACTCGACGGCATGTAACAACAACAACAACAACACGTGGTTTTTGGTATGGGAGCCTTATGATGTCTTTGAATTAGAGATAACCAAAGATAACCAAAAATATATTGGTTTAATATCATTAACAATTTTAGTATTTCTGTACTTAGTTAGGATGATAGGTGTTGGAATGAGACTTCCTGTTTAAATAGCAGCCTTACTTGGGAATTTTAGTTAATTTGGGAAAGTTACTTAATCTTTTCATTTTGGTGAAGTTATGCACTGAAAAACATACAACAATTCAACAACTCCTATGTGTAAAGTTCAGTGACATTGGATAGACTTCAAGTTGTGCCACCTTTCTTGATATCATTTTCTGATATCATTGTTTGATTATCAATACAAGTTGATGTCTTACAGGTAATTCTATAAAAGAACACAATGCTTAAGACATAATATTCTTTTTAATTAAACTAAACTATTGTTTGGTTTAAAGATGACTTCAGGGGATAGTTTTGGTTTAAAGATTTCCTTAGGGCAATAGCTTTGTGTGGGGAGGGGAGTCACACAGCCTCAATGGCTCCAGAAATTCTGGGTTCCATGAGAACTTGAAGTTTTGTTCCATATTTCACTTCCGTTGACCAGAATTCTTCTACAGAATCTTTGATCAAATCATACAGTTATGGTAGTCAGGGACCTTCTAGTTCTTTTGGTCTGACCTTTCATTTAACAGCTGAGTGATTTAACCACTGTGCCACTAGAGCTCCATGGAGGTAGAACAGAAACATTAAAATCAATATTGGGCCAAGTGATTGGAATGTCCCATGAAAACATTACCCTAAATATCCAAACTAAGAAAGCAAACCCCATGACCTATTTGGCTATGTGTAGGCAATATCAACAACTGCCTTTTTTTTTTTTTTTAAAAAAAAAGAAATATATATAACTATTTGTCTATTCTGCCCTTTTCAGGTGTATAGCTCAGTGGCATCAACTACATTAATCATGTTGTGCAACCACAGGATAGTTAATCTTTATGAGTATTTTTTTCTTGATGTTGAAATAGGAATCATAACAATACCTCTGTTGAGGGTTATTGTGAAGATTAAAGGTGTAATAAAGTGCTTCAAGAGCACCTGAGACATAGTGAGTACTCAGTACATGTTGGCCAATATTGCTAATAGTATTTATTGGCATTGCCTACATTGCTACTATGCTATGCCCTTTACTTTATTACTCCCAGCAAATTATAGCCCTTTTTCTATGGTATTTTATCTGACATGGCATTGCAGGTCACACAACAATATATATTTGCAGTTATAACACAGATACATTTCACACTTGGACCGCAGTTTTCTGGCATATCCATGGAGGCCATTGGTGTGTCGTGGAGAACTGATTCAGAACCACTGAATATCCTCATATCCCAGGATGGTCATCAACTTTGTAAGCTCAACAGGAAAAACTCTTATCCTCGTACATACTAAAACAATCATGGTATTATTTACTTTTTGTTTTGTTTATTGTTTTGTTTTATTTTAAAGCAGTATTTTTCTTTGTATTCTGAATATATATATATAAAAGATCACAGCACACAGGCAGCAGGGAGCAGCGGCAGACAGGGCCTGCAGGAACAGGTGGAGGAGGCCCAGGAAGTGAGCAGAGCGGTTCGAACAGCTAAGGGAAATGAACTTGTCTGTTGGTTTATTGTACTATGGTGGCTTGCACGTTGCTGTGAGGCTGGAGGCTGTGCCAGCAGGGGTGCCCATAGTGGACTGGTTTCAGTTGAGCTTCCAGACTGAGACAGACTTGGAAGAAGGAAGAGGCCATCCATTTCTCAAAGAATTGGTCAGTGAAAACCTTATGAATAGCAGTGAAACATTGTGTGATATAGTACCAAAAGATGAGTCCCTCAGGTCTGAAGGCATTCAAAATATGACTGGAGAAGAGCTGTCTCCCCAGAGTAGAGCCGACTTTGATGATGTGAATAGAGTAAAGCCTTCAGGACCGCGATTTGCTGATGTGGCACATCTCAAGATGAGAAGAAACAGCTGCAAACATCCATTAATAATCAGAGCATGGAATGTA
The DNA here is from genome assembly GCF_000298275.1 of Orycteropus afer afer. Classification (NCBI taxonomy): domain Eukaryota; kingdom Metazoa; phylum Chordata; class Mammalia; order Tubulidentata; family Orycteropodidae; genus Orycteropus; species Orycteropus afer. Next base: position 4,183,744 of record NW_006921713.1, on the reverse strand, counting down.
CAAAGTATGAATCTAGGAAAATTGGAAGTTGTCAAAAATGGAATGGATAAAGATCGATATCCAAGGCATTAATAAGCAGAAATGGACTGATTTTGGCCATTTTAAATCAGAAAACTATATGATCTACTATGCTGGGAATGACAAATTGAAGAGGAATGGCATAGCATTCATTGTCACAAAGAATGGTTCAAGATCTATCCTGAAGTACAATGCTGTCAGTGATAGAATAATATCCATATGCTTACAAGGAAAGCCAGTTAATAACACTATTATTCAAATTTATACACCAACCACCAAAGTCAAAGATGAGGAAATTGAAGATTTTTACCAACTTCTGCCATCTAAAATTGACCAAACATGCAATTAAGATGTGCTGATTATCACTGGTGACTGGAATGCAAAAGTTGGAAGCAAAGAAGAATCACTGGTAGTTGGAAAATTGGCCTTGGAGATAGAAATAATGCTGGAGATTGCATGATAGAATTTTGCAAGACCAATGACTTATTCATTGCAAATACCTTTTTACAACAACACAAGTGGCAGCTGTACACATGGACTTCACCAGATGGAATACACAGGAATCACTGACTACATCTGTGGCAAGAGCTGATGAAGAAGCTCAATATCTTCAGACAAAACAAGGCCAGGAGCTGATTGTGGAACCAACCATCAACCGCTCATTTGCAAGTCACAGTTGAAGTTGAAGACAATTAAAAAAAAGTCCCTGAGAGCCAAAATATGACCTTGATTATATCCCTTCTGAATTTAGAGACCATTTAAAGAATAGATTTGATGCATTGAAAACCAGAGGAATTATGGGATGACATCAAGAACATCATCCATGAAGAATGTAAAAGGTCATTAAAAAGACAGAAAAGGAAGAAAAGACGAAAATGGATGACAGAAGAGACTCTGAAACTTGCCCTTGAATGGAGAGTAGCTAAAGCAAATGGAAGAAATGACAAGATATATACAAAAAAACGATCTAAACAGAAGATTTCAAAGAGCAGCTTGAGAAGACAAAGTCAATTATTATAATGAAATGTGCAAAGACATGGAGTTGGAAAGCCAAAAGGGAAGAACACGCTCAGCACTTCTCAAGCTGAAAGAACTGAAGAGGAAATTTAAGCCTCAAGTTGCAATATTGAAAGATTCCATGGGCAAAATATTGAATGATGCAGGAAACATCAAAAGAAGATGGAAGGAATACACAGAGTAACTGTACCAAAAAGAAATGGTTGATGTTCACCCATTTCAGGAGGTGGCATATGATCAAGAACCAAAGGTACTGAAGGAAGAAGTCAAAGCTGCACTGAAGGAAATGGCAAAAAACAAGGCTCCAGGAATTGACAGGATACCCATTGAGATGTTTCAACAAATGGATGCCACACTGGAGGCACACACTCGGCTGTGCCAAGAGATTGGGAAGACAACTACCTGGTCTACTGACTGGAAGAGATCCATATTTGTACTCATTCTAAGGAAAGGTGATCCCACAGAATGTGGAAATTTTCAAACAATATCATTAATATTGCACACAAGTAAAATCTTACTGAAGATAATTCAAAAATGGTCACAGCAGTATATTGACAGAGAACTGCCAGAAATGCAAGCTGGATTCAGAAGAGGATGTGGAATGATCAATCATTGTTGATGTCAGATAGATCTTGGGTGAAAGCAAAGAATACCAGAAAGATTTTACTTCTGTTTTATTGACTATGCAAAGGCATTTGATTGTGTGGATCGTAACAAATTATGGATAACATTGAGAAGAATGGGAATTCCAGGACACTTAATTGTGCTCATGAGGAATTTGTACATAGACCAGGAGGCTGTCATTCGAATAGAACAAGGGGATAATGCATGTTTTAAAATCAAGAAGAGAGTGCATCAGGGTTGTGTCCTTTCACCATACTTATTCAATCTGTATGCTGAACAAAAATCTGAGAAGCTGGATTATATGAAGAAAAATGTGGCATCAGGATTGGAGGAAGACTCATTAACAACCTGCGTTATTTGGATGACACAACTTTGCTTACTGAAAGTGAGGATGATTTGAAACAGTTATCGATGAAGATTGAAGAATACAGTTTGCAGTGTGGATTACACCTCAATATAAAGAAAACAAAAATCCTCACAACGGGACCAATAAGCAGCATCATGATAAATGGAGAAAAGATTGAAGTTGTTGAAGACTTCATATTACTTGGTTCTTACAATCAACATCAATGGAAGCAGCAGTCAAGATATCAGATGTCATACAGCATTGGGCAAATCTGCTGCAAAGGACCTCTTTCAAGTGCTAAAGAGCAAAGATGTCTCCTTGAAGACTAAGGTATGCTTGACACAAGCCATGGTATTTTCAATTGCCTCATATGCATGTGAGAGCTGGACAATGAAAAAGGAAGACTGAAGAAGAGTCAATGCTTTTGAGTTGTGGTGTTGGAGAAGAATGCTGAAAGTACCATGGATTGCTAAAAGAATGAACAAATCTGTCCTGGAAGAAGTGCAACCAGAATGGTCCTTGGAAGTGAGAATGGCCAGACTTCATCTCATCTACTTTGGTTATGTTATAAGAAGGGACCATTCCCTGGAGAAGGATATCATACTTGGCAAAGTGAATGGACAATGAAAAAGGGGAAGACCCTCAACGAGAATGATCGACACAGTGGCTGCAACAATGGGCTCAGGTATGGCAAAGATCATGGGGCTGCACAGGACCAGGCGTTGTTCTGTTGTGCTGTACGTGAGGTTGCTATTAGTCGGAGATGACTCAACGGCACCTAACAACAACATATAAAGGATCGTATTATAGGACAATTTCCATCTTTCTTTGTGATATATGTATCAATTTGAAATTTAATGGAAAACTTTAAGAAACAGATCTTATCCTTCCTGATAGAAAAGATTATTTTGATTTCTGATTTTTAATTCACACTGTGATATGGAAAATCTCCTGATGAGTTATTGACTGTGAGAATAGGAGCTCACCTGAGCAGGAAAGCTCTATAAGGACAGAAGACTGCCATGCCCCAATTTATGTTAGCTTATTACTTTTGGCAAAGGAGTTATACTTTATTAATAATATTATATGAGACAATACCTAGCAAATGTCCTATACTGTAGTTTGAAGAGTAATGGAACTGAATTAATGAAAAGTCTCCATCTATCAAATACTTACTGAGATATGAGCTAAGACTAGCAGTTTTCTTTCTGGAAATTATAGGGTTTGGAAATTATTGAAGTGAGAACTACTGAGGTTCTGCTCTATTTAACCCAACTTTTTCCTACTACAGCTTAAAAGCCATTAGTTCTCATTCTGTCTTTTTGACTAATGAGAATAATTGATTCCTGTCTTCTTTTAACATTACCCATTTATGTACTTTTGTCCATTAAGCTTTCCCTTTTAAAATGATGTTTTCAAGAAATGCCATATAGATGATCTGTGAGTAGAAGATCCTGGTCATACTAATATGAAGGGGTGAGTGACCTTATTTCTGGGTCATTAAACCAATCCGTGGAATTGGAATTAGACAAACAGATCTTTTCTATCTGTAACTTTAGTATGTCTATCTGAGTGGGATGAAATGCTTTGCTTAATGCTTTTTATCTACCTCCTTACCCAGTAATTACTTGGGCCTATTATTTATAGAATTTTAGAGCAAGAGGTATCATTTAAAACCTTCTAGCCCAATTTTTTCATCTTAGAGATGGCCCAGGATGGTTAAGTTTTCTCCAGTGCTCGGTTTTCTCACATACCTGAAATATTTTTCTCCTTACTCTTTATATAGCCATTGTGTTCTTATCTTTAAGGTCTTAGCTTAAATGTTATATGTCACCCATTTAAAGAGATCATCTCTGACTTGCTTATCTGGGAAGGTGCTTTGTCTTTTTTTAAAATTTTATTTTTATTGTGATCTGGGTGAAAGTTTACAAAGCAAATTCAATTTCCATACAGCAGCTCACATACACTTTGTCTCATGACATTGACTGTAATTTCCCACAATGCAACAGCTCCCTTCTCACTTCCTCCCCATAGTTACCTCTTCCATGTGTCCTTCCCTCCCATGTACTCCTGCCTCCTGAGCTATCTCCCTGTGCATACACAGCC
>NW_006921713.1:4170953-4178558 GCF_000298275.1 Orycteropus afer afer | reverse complement strand
GCCCAACCTTCCTTCCGAGGAGTGGCTGGTGGGTTTGAACCGCCAGCCTTCTGGTTAGCAGTCAAGTGCCTTAGACACTGTGCTACCAGGGCTCCTTCAGTCCAGGTAGGCATTCCTATATTTGTGTTACATGAAAGAGATTAATACAATTATACAGAAATTGTTATCTGTGATATTTGTAAGTGGAATGGTAATTCCACTTCTTTTCACATAAGAAATGTAGATTCCGAAAATGGAAAATGCATGTTAAGTTAAAGAACCAACTTCCAGAACAGTACATAGATGTGCTCATGTACTAAGCTGAATCCAGTTATTTTGGGAACTTGGTTGCAGTAAGAAACTGCTGAGCCATAGTCTGTTCCTGAGAGTCACCTGTAGAGGTTTTGAAAAACACTGATGCTCTGGCTTTATCCCAACCATGGGATCAGAAAATGCCAGTGGTGGGCCCTGGGCAATATATATTTAAAAATTGACACTTGTCATTGTGTTGTATACTAGAATTTAGAACACAGTGGAAGATGGATTTTGGTCCTATATAACCACATTTGTATCCAATGTGTTCAGTATGTTCTTTTGAAAGTCATTATGCCAAGAACTACAGCAGCTGCAAGAATAATCTTCAATTTTGTTAACTGAATATATTTTGTAAATAACCACTGACAGTGTTACTCTGGACTGCAGCCTACATGTTTGGTTAAACAGTTATGAAAATTGTTCTAACTTATTTTAAATGTGATCCATCTATATGGCAATTCTGTAGGAACAATTACTTTTCCTGGAAATATGCCTATTATACCTTGGTGTAGATTTGTCAACTTTCTCCACCTACTCACTGTAGGAGTTCCTTCTCCTGATTTCAGTCAGGGTTTAGGGCTTGCCTTCTTTGCAAAGCTTTTCATAAATAGCACCATCTACTTTCCTTAAGCACATTGTTTGACAAACTACTCCTGATCCATCTTTCAAAGACAATGTGTTTTATGTATACATTTCTATTAGCTGCATATTAGTCGTAATCCCTACCTTAACAGAAGGTCAGCCACTTTTTAGTATGGCTTATGTGACCCACAGGCAAATGAGACCCAACTTAAGGATGTCCAGTAAATATTTGTTGACTAAATGAGTAGCCAGACTGCTCATTCCAGACAAGCACTTTCACAAGGGCAAGTTAAAAACAAAAAAAAGAAGTAAGGTTTTGTTGGCAGTTTGTTCCTGTGAAATAAAAATGAAATAGAGTTTTCTTTTTCCTTGTGGTTGATTTCCTTTCACAGGTTTCTTCACCAACTGGCTAGTGGCCAACTTTGTCAGAGCTGAAACATCAGACAGCTAGAAAAGAGGTTCTCAGTTGATAAATATTTGATTTGCAAGGTATTGAGAGGTTTAAAGAAATAGAAGGGAGTTTGCCTAATGGGAGTTGTGTTTAATATAGTGAGGAAGATAACCAATAGCCAGCTCTGTTTTTCTTTTCAGTGGCCAGTGGGTACCTAACTTTATCAGCCTTGTTGTGCTACAGATTGTACTGGTCTGAGCTGACAACTAAACAAAACAGGAGGACTGGGATACTAACGGTTGCACAACAGAAATACAGCTGAAGGGAATATTCTTAGATTTTTCTTTTCTTCTTTTCTATAGCCTGTGATAAATATTGTATGTCTCAGCAGCATAGGGAAGGAAAATGATTGATCCTTTCTCAGTGATATAGATATGTGGCTGTATATGCTATATGCAGAATGAATGATTGAGAGAGAATGAGGGGAGGGAGTCAAAGAGAGAAATGCAAGCCACTTCGCATAGAATTGCCAATAGCAATCTATCAAAGGGATGTCAGGAGTGCTAGAATGTCTGGCAAATTTTATCCCCAATTTAATCATTTGTTGGTTTTGTTTCAAAATTTTGTTTTTCTTTTTAAATTTTGCTTCTCAGCTCCTAACTTTCCAAAGAAATGGTCATGAATAGGAATTAAATAGACAACTGATTGAACCGAATGCTTAAAAAGATAACATACTGTATTTTATATATGCCATGAATCTTTTGTACAAAAGTAATCTGATCTGGTACCATACTTTAAGAGTACTGAACTTAAATTTTTATATATATATATATATATATATATATGTGTGTGTGTGTGTGTGTGTGTGTGTGTATATATATATATATGTAGTGCCTAAGGCATTTAACTGCTAACCACAAGGCTGGCAGTTCAAACCCACCAACCACTCCTTGGAAGGAAGGTTGGGCAATCTACTTCCATAGTGATACCACCTAGGAAACCTAAGGAGGGGTCACTATGAGTTGAAATCAACTTGATGGCAGTGAGTTTTAATTTATATATATACGTATATATATTATTTATATATATACGTATGTATATATATATTTTTTTTTTATTACATATTATGTATAGTATTATGGGCCACTTATTTCCAATGAGAGTGACATTATCACAAATGGAACAAAAATTTCTTCTGGGGTAGAGGTAAAAAAAACTCTTAGAAATCACTATGGTTTATGGCCATCCCAAAGGGCCACAGTACATAAGCAGACATGTAGTATTTTGTCTTTTATTTTAATCTCACTTTATAGCAAGCAACTCTAACTATTGAAGTTTTTCTCTGCAGAATTTATTATCTTGAAGACATCTAATCAGGTAATTTTGCAAGGAATTTGCTTTGTTAGAAACTTACCAAGACTAATAGCTGGACAAAAAAAGTGTCTGTGTGGGCTTACAAGTGTAAATTCAAACTCTTCATGAATTACTTACCTATATTAGTTGCCTTAAACTGTTGGAGAGAGTGGGCGTGAGGGTAAAGATACTTAATGCAATTCAGAAAAATCTCCTATGCTCTGATTATCAAAACTGTAACTGCTGAAAGGTTAGATAGTAATATATTTGGGTTTATTTACCCACACAGAGGAGAGGAGTTTATGAGTTTGCACCAAGACATTTGTGATTTCTTGCCTCCCCCATAGTGTGAACATAATTTAGCATTTCATTGTTGTTTTGTTCACTATTGTTATGTTTTGTCTAGTCTTCTCATCTGAATTGTATACTCTGAAACAGAAGAGACCATGTAGCATCATAAAGCATTAGAGGAGAAGAAAGGGAACTCTCATTTTACAAAGCTAAAATTTGTTCATTCATTCATTCGTTCATCATTCAATATATATTTATCACATGCCAGGTACTGTGCTAGAACTCTGGGAGGTATGAATATGAATTAGGCACCAGAGTTGTGACACTTAACATGTTTTTCTTTCTTTTTCTGTGGCTATTCATTTTTTTTCCTTTTGTGAATTGTTTACTCAGATTCTTTGCCATTGACGTTCATAATTTATATAAAAATATTGTACCTGGACTATAAGGGGGAGCTCTAGTGGCTTAGTGCCTAAGGCATGTGACTGCTAACCAGAAGGCTGGAGGTTCAAACCCACCAGCCACTCCTCGGAAGGAAGATTGGGCATTCTACTTCTGAGAAGATACTGTCTTGGAAGCCCAAGGAGGGGTCGCTATGAGTCAAAATTGACTTGATGGCAGTGAGTTTGATTTTTTTTTTTGTTTGTTTGTTTGGACTGTAAGGGCTTGGGATAAAGTGAATTTCTTTCATGCCAAGACCAGATTAGGCTTATAGTGGTAAATAATAGCCTATCAACAATACTAATCTAAATGGCCTTCCTTGAGCCACTGCTCAGAAGGAAGATTGGGCAATCTACTTCTGTAGTGATACTGCCTGGGAAACCCAAGGAGCGGTCACTATGAGTTGGATCGACTTGAGGGCAGTGAGTTTTGTTGTTGTTGTTGAAGATGCAGACTAAAGAATGCTTGTACCACTGTGGATCTCCAATGGTTATTTGTTGAATATGTAAGCATACCTCTTTGATTCTTCTTCATGGCCCTTGATAAGAGAAGACTAGGAAAAGCCCACTTATATTCCAATATAACAGCAAGAAATCTCTTCTCAACCAACTTCCTCTAGGGAATTATCTCAGTTTCAAGTTGGCCATGAGGGTTCAGAAATAAAATTAACATTTTTGGAGTAAGCTGAGCTATAACTTGCACATACAACTTATGGTCCACACCAGGAACCATGAGTCCATGCAAGAGACCATGTCTAAGAGTGGCCTAAGGTTTGGACTGCCTGTGTCATGGATATCATTAGACTTTGTCCTGAAACACATAATTTTGGAGCTAAATGCCAGACTATTCAGTTGGTCTCTTTCCATGCTAAAAAGATGTTCAATTTTCAGTGAAGTATACTACAGAGGGAAAAAAAAACAAAAACCCAAAGGTGACTTTGTTTTGCTTTCGATTTAAACACTATCAGAATACCCATGAAAAAAAAAAAAAAGAAAGAAAAGTCAATCTCAAAAGGGCTTATCATAATAGCAATATTTTTAAAGTGATAAACTTCAAAAGCAGGATGGGCTTTTGTTTGCTTTCCTGCTGGGATAGATAGCATCCCACAGGATCTTCCTTTGGGATTCCTTGTCAGAGCATGAAAAGGACAAGGCTTATGTAGGCAATGCCAGTTCCTATTCCCTTCAAAACAGACAAATTAATAATAATAATAATAATAATAAATGATACCTCTTTCCATAGTTTGCCATGTGGATATAGTAAAATTTTATGTGACCTGCTATTCATTGATCTCTGTATAAAGATAATAGATCTATTTTAAAGCTTATTTATGTAATCAACTAATTTAGTTACATTTCTGCTTACACAGAAGGAGGCTGAAGGAGGAAAATATTGAGATCAAAGTCCCTTTGGCTCCAGATCTTTGATAAATTGATTATGACACTAATCAAACCTCCAAGCTGGAGAGCAAGAAATCTGGGGACAAGTTTATTAGGTTTACTTAAATAAACCTAGGTCTTAGAATTGCAGTGACATTGCTCATAACTATAATTTATTCTAAAGAACAGGATAGAGGTGGACAACTTGATTCAAATTGTCTTGCAGTCTCTAGGGAAATCATGCTTGCCCCTGTATTCCCCAGGATGGTGAGATCTGGACAAATTCTCCCCTTTACTGTATAGGGATTTAAAAGTGCCAAATGCACTTTACAGTAATAAAGTGGATTTCCTCCACTAACTCTAAAGAAACTAAGAGTAAGAGTCAGAGTTCCTGGATAGCCCTGACAAAGATGGAGCTATGAGAATGATGTAGGGGTATTGTCCCTCCACAGCTCACCTGCAGAGTATAGTTTAGGTGTTTGTTTTTTCTTCTCTGTGTTAGCTACTCTTTGATTTGCAAATGGTGGAAAAACCTAACTCAAATTGGATTAGGCAGAAAAAAAGAGTTTATTAGCCTGTGGAATTGCAAAGCGTTTAAGGGTAGAACTAACTTCAGTGATGTCTTGATTCAGGGCCTGAAATTATCCGACTAGGACTAGATCTCTCTCCCTCTTCAGACATGTTTTGTACCGGGGCTACACTGTTGCATCTAGGACCAGGTCTTTCATCATCTTGATTCTGCCTCCTTTATTGGCTTTATTCCCAGCTCTATTTGGAGGCAGTTGGGTAGCTTGCAGCTCCAACCTAGTATCCTCCAAGGTTTATGTCTCCTGGGGTCATAGAGCTCTACTCCCTAACTAGTTTAATCTTGGACTATCATCAGCCCAGATAGAGTGAGTCATAGACTCATCTCCAAATGAATCACTGTGGCCAGGTGGATGAATTTCTCCTCTTTTCGACACTTGAGAAGTGTCTTGAGTCTTATGCTGTCCCCTAGAGCGGGGAGTGTTGTCAACTACAACAGAAGTCCATGTTAGGAGAGTAGGGGAGGGTGGTTATGTTGCCAAAGGACCACAACAGTTCAGTATATAATTCTACAAATCTACAAAGGAGATAAACAACTCTAGCTGTTCTGAGGACTAAAGACACAGATTCAGTTGGAATAAGAATTATCAAACTGAGTTTTTCATTGAAAGACATAGTGTCCAACACATCATGAAAACAATTAGAAGACAATCACTTTTCCTTCCATCCCCTGGGAAAGTAGAAAATTCACCTTTGGGAAATGGGCTGCTGCTGATCTCCAAAAAAGTACATATGTGAAAGTCTATCTTTTCTTATTATAATGCAATTTTTTTCTTTTCTTTTCTTTTTTAAATTTGATAGCCAGCATGACAGTTGAGGGCCTGATGCCAGCTTACTGCGATGTCCACTGGGGAGAATTTTCCAGGTTTCAGAGTAGGAGTTGGATCTAAGAGAAACAGAATACCCCTCCCCCTATTTTCAGACACAAGGAAAACTATTAATGTGGTGTCAATATCACTAAACAGTTGAGAGTTTCTTAAAGCCTTTCCTTGGCCCTCTTCTTGCCTTCCCTCACTTTTCCTGAGAGAAAATCCACTCTTAAGACTTCAGATAAAGTCATATGTGAATAGATGCTACTCACATCTTTCTCCAGCTGAGATTTGTTTACTAGCCTCAGACTATAACACAGTGAAACCTGTGAGAGCCAGAACTTGCTAGACTGCCTTGTTTTTCCAGGACTCACAAGTTTTCTGCCTTTTTACAGAATGCCAGCTTACTACTTTTCTATCACTCTCTATTAGTGGAAAATACTTGAGCTTTCCTTCTTTGACAGGTTTTTAACTTACACAGGTTCTGGCTTTTATAGGTTTTACTGTATAACTCCTACTGATATCTCAATCCCATTATATCTAATATTCAATTTCATCTCTAGTACTTTCCTATTTCTTCTGTTACCTGTCTTGGTTTACCATGTAACTATGAAGCAATCATCCAAACTATAAACCTGAGAGTCATTTTAGAGACTCCCCCACTTACTCCACTATCAGCTTCCGGTTATTCCTTTCTTTGAATTTCTCAATTCATCTCCTGTAGTGCTTCCATCCATTCACTTATTTATTCAAATAAAATTCCACATGCCTGTATTTCAAACCTACTATGTTCCAGAGGCTGTTTAAGGTGCTGGGTATATAAAAGTGAACAAAATAAAGTCCTGCTCTCATGAAGCCTTCATTTTAGTGGGAAGAGAAAGAAAATATATGAAAATATATGCAAATAAAACAGGTAAGTAGTACAGGGAGACCTGGGACTAAGGAGTGGCCATCAATGAAGTTGCAATGGAAGCTTTCTCTTATAAAGTAATATTTGATCAAAGACTTTATGGAAGTGAAGGAGTCAGTGGGTATTTGGGTAAAGTGAGATTAAGTAGATATAACAGCAGAAAGTATGGATGTGGTAGCATGTGCAAAGAGAAACAAGAAGTCATTTGTAGCAGGAGTGGAGGGAGCAAGGGGCATAATGACAGGAGATGAGTTCAGAGGGGTAATGAAGGTAGAATAGGATCAAATTGGAGGGGAGGTATTGTAACAATTTTGGCTTTTATGGAGTGAAATGAGAAGGGTTCCATCAGAAGAATGAATTAATGTGACTGAAGTTTAAAAGGAACAATCTGATAACTCTATGGAAAACAAGACAATAGTTTAAGGGTAATGCCAGCTGCTATAACAAAGGGACCTCCAAATATAATGACTCAAAAAATAAAAGTTTATTTCTCTCTCACAGAATAATCTGTGTTTCAGGTTGATGGACCACCTGACTCAAGTTTTTTTCCCATCTTGCTTCTTTTTTCAG
>NW_006921713.1:4166898-4170513 GCF_000298275.1 Orycteropus afer afer | reverse complement strand
TCTTCCATACTCTGGCTCTCTGGCCACTTAATACCTGTGCATGGTTATCCCCCCCCCCCCATATGGAAAGCAAACTCACTCACTCCTCAAGAAAGACAACCCAAGTATTCACCAGGTTTTGCTTCTAGAGTAAAGCTTAGAATTTCTAGGTGATGAGCATTCTTCTCTGTCAAGTATAGAAATACTGCTGAGATGTAAAACCTAAGAAAAGTTGTTTTTCATACTCACAGTGCAACAAACACACCATATATGCAATCATGGAGTGGGGACAAGATAACCATATTAAAAGCTGCCAATTAGAAACTGGCCCATGGAGTGAAGAAATCCTAAAACTCCAAAAACCAAACCCATTGTCATCAAGTTGATTCTGACTCCCAACAACCTCACAGGACTGTGTAGAACTGCCCTGTAGACTTTCCAAAGGTGTAAATCTTTACAGAAGCAGACTGGCACATCTTTCTCCCATGGAGTGGCTGGTGGATTTGAACTGTTGACTTTGTGATTAGCAGTCCAGCACTTAACCACTGTGCTGCCAGGGCTCCTTCAGTGAAATCCTGTTGGGCAGGAATTGCTAAAATATCCTTCCATGGTGATGAAAGAAGTTCCTTAATTAGACAAACCCTTTTTGATTTTTTGGAGGAATTCTTTTTCCATTTTCTTCCAGGAAAATATCACTTTTACACTCTGGTTCTTGCTTGTGCATGTTTGACAGCCCCACATTTGTCACAAGATTTTTCTTTGCAGGACAGGCTTTGGTTTCTTTGTAAATACAATTCCCAATTGTTTCCAGCCACATTTGCCAGTAGACACATTGAAGGTTTTTCTCTAACATAGTATTTTGGTTTTATTTCTATGCTACCTTGCTACTCATTTCTGTCTGTCTGTCTCTCTCTCCAATGACAGTTGCCTTGTGGCTCTCTGAAATAATAGTTTTGTATGGTAAGGCAAGATAAGAACCTTTTTTAAAAAATAATAATAATTTTTATTGTGGTTTGGGTGAAAGTTTACAGAAAGATATAAGAATGTTGATGTTTGGGTTCTAAGAGCAAATTTTTTTTTTTTTTTTTTTTTAGTCTTAGGCTGTTAATCTCTCAACTTTCTCTTCTCTTCCACCTCTGCTTGCAAAGTGGCAAATTCTTAACCCGAGCTCATGTTTTTTCTTATTATAACCTGTAAGTGGTAAGAAGTAGCCAATTTATACTAATACTTAACACTTTGTAGACATTTCTCCTAAACATAACAGTTTAGCAGGCATGTGGTTTGTCTTCCAAATTTTTCAGGCAACAGTTTGACGAAATGTTTTGCCAGGATATAACAATCATCTCTTGCTTTCCCATCTCCAATGGATATCTTCTCTGTCTCCCTAAAATTAAAATAATATCATATATTTTGGAGATTATAATGGAGCACCCCCTTATATGGTAGTTGTTTCTATATAAGGTTAACAATAGCTGCTGTAACAAAGAGAATACATATTACAATGGCTAAAACAAGTAAGAAGGCTATTTCTTACATAATCATCTGCACTTCATGTTGGTATTCTGCTATCCCTCCTACAAACAACCATGGACTCAAATTCTTTTCTATCTTATTTTCCACCATTGCAAAGGATAATGTGCTCATTTTCAGTATTAAAGCTATGTCTCAGTTGTACATGGTATAAAAAGGAGTGTGAAGGGTACATGGCTAGATGCAGGCACTTTCTTTACTTTTATTTATTTATTTTTTTGCTTTTGTCATATTATTGAATTCACATAAATTTTTTTTTTTACACTGATGGGACTATACCACCAAGTTCTGGAAATCTATGTGTAGTTGCATCCAGCAATATCTGTACCCTTTTTTTTAAAAAAAAAAAAACAAACAAACAACTTTTTATTGTGATTTGGGTGAAAGTTTACAGAGCAAATTGGTGTTCCATTCAACAATTACACATTTTGTTTTGTGACATTTATTGCGATCCCCACTTTATAACATCACTCTTCTTACTTCCTCCCTGTGGCTACCACTTCCCTTTGACCTTTCCTATCCATCCCTGCCTTCTGACTTTATCCTTGGGAAAATGCTGCCCTTTTGCTTTCTTTTGGTTGATTTTTCTAAGGACTGCATACCTCCCTGGTCTTATTGTTCACCTCATAGGTTTGCCTATTGTTTGGCTGAAAGTTGAGATCCAGGAGTGAGCTGAGTTCAAGGCTTGAAGGGTGACTAAGGGCCACAGTCTTGAGGGTTTCACCAGTCTCCATCAGACCAGTAAGCCTGGCTTTTTTTTTTTGTTATTATTTTGAGGCTTTTTCCATATTTTTCTGCCACTATATCCAGAATCTTCAAATATGATCTCTTTCACAGTGGTTGGCAGTGGCAGCTGGGTACCATCTAGTTCTGATCTCATAGTCATGGAGGCTGAGGTTCATGGAGTCCACTAGTCCCTTGGAGTAATTGTTTCTGTATATCTTTGGTTTTCTTCATTCTTCTTTGCTCCGGATGAGAAGGGACCAATAGCTGCATGTTAGGTGGCCACTAGCAAGCTTTTAAGACCCTAGTTGCTACTCACAAAGTAGGATGTAGAATAATGTCTTTGTAGAGCATGTTATGCCATTTTGCCTTTATGTCTCCTGCAATTATGGTACTGAGCCTGCAGGCCCAGTAACTCACTTCTTTCAGGCATTGGTTGTGGCAAAGAAGTTTCATACCTTGCCCTCTGTTAGCTCTACTATATACATATATGGACATTTTTACAGCACTTATATTGTTTATCTGGAAATGTTCTAATTTCACCATTATATTTGAGGGACAGTTTTGCTGGATATATAATTCTTGGTTGACAATTTTTTCCTTCACGATTTTATACATATCATCCCATTGCTTTCTTGACTGAATGGTTTCTGCTGAGAAATTGGAGTTAGGCTTATTGGTTGCCCTTTGTAGGTAACATTTCATTTTTTCTGAGTGGCTCTCAAGATTCTTTCTTTGTCTTTGGTTTTGGAAAGTTTGGCTATGATATGTCTGCATGACTTTCTTTTGGGGTCTATCCTGTATGAGGTTGTTGACCTTCTTGGATGGATATCTTTTCATCTTTCATGATATTAGGGAAGTTTTCTGCTTGCAAATCTTTGACAGTTTTCTCTCTCTCTTTTTTTTTTTTTTTGCCTCCTCTTGTTCTAGGATTTCAGTCACACATAGATTATTTCTCTTCATGTTATCTTCCATAATTATTGTTGTTGTTGTTGTTGTTGTTATGCGCCGTCGAGTCAGCCCTGACTCATAGCAACCCCTCCTTGGGTTTCCGAGGCAGTATCACTACGGAAGTAGGATTACTCAACCTTCCTTCCGAGGAGTGGCTAGTGGGTTTGAACCGCCAGCCTTCTGGTTAGCAGTCAAGTGCCTTAGCCACTACGCTACCAGAGCTCCCCCCATAATTATTAGGCTTTCTTTATTTTCCTTTATTCTTTCTTTCATTTTTCCTCATATAAACTGGCCAAAGGGATTTGTCTTCTAGTTGGCTAATCCATTCTTCAGTCACTTTGATTCTACTCTTTTGTCCTTCTGCTGTGTTATCTGTCTCCACAATTTTAGTGTTATTCTTCTAGATTTCGAAATGCCTTTTTTTTTTTTTTT
>NW_006921713.1:4147330-4166543 GCF_000298275.1 Orycteropus afer afer | reverse complement strand
ATATATATAGGTGGTAGTGATACCACCTCAGAAACCCAAGGAGGGGTCGCTATGAGTCGAGTCTGACTCAACAGCACATAAAAACAACAACAAATATATATATATATTCTTTTAAACTCCTTATCAGGTAGTTTTATTACCTGTTCTTCCTTGAAGAGGTTTCACAGTTCTTCATTTTGGTCATTTGCTTGTGCTATCTTGTCCTGTTTCTTTGTTTGAAGTTGTCTATTGTCACTGAGACGTTGTGGGGTTGTTATTTTATTTGTTGATTTGTTTCACCTTGACGTTTTGTTTTGCTTTATTTTATATATCCAGATAGATGCAGCAGTCATGCATCTTTGGTTGCTAGTTTGGCAGCACTGAGGTGCTCCCCACTTGTCTTCAGATGGGTGGAGTAACTGGTGGGAATGTCAGCATGGGCTTCTATTTGTTGGTTGTGAAGAGGAGCTGTGGATGGTATAATCAGGTGTCATCCACCATCTGACACTGATCCACTGGTGCAGGAGTGGGTGGTGGTAATTGCCTATGGGGTAAGGTAGTACATAGTAGGTATATAGGTATGGGTGCCTAGTGAGGAATTAGTGTCTGGTTCCCATTGGATGATGCAGGGGAAAAAAAAAAAAAGGAAAAAAAAAGGGTGGGGCAGATAAGAGGAAAGACTGGTCAAAAATAAAAGAAGAAGAATAGGAAGAGGGAGAAATAAATAAAAAGGAAGAAAAAAGTGGCAAAAAGAAAAAAGTAGAAAAAGGGGGAAGTGCTGGTGCAGTCATGACCAGGTGGCCACAATGACAGCATGCAGTTGTGGCATTATTTGTGGGAGTGTATGCCCACAGAAGAGGCAGGAGCCTGGTAGACATGAACATCTCTGAAAAAGGAGGCCACAATGTCACACATCTTGCATTCAGTGGTAGCAAAACCTGTCAATTGCACAGGCACAGGCATGCCAAGGTGCAGATACTGGCTCTGTCTTCTTGGGACACATTGCAATGGCTAGCTGGGCTATTGAGAAGGTGGCCAAGGAAATGAGTGGGTGGGCATTTGCCAGGGGGCATCCCTAACCACAGAGTTGGTGGGGGTGGGAAGAGGGCTCACCTCTAGTCACCAGGAAGGTGTGTTTTGTAGAGCAGAGAAAGCATATCTCCTGTTGGATTCACTGGTGTGGGCCTGATGTCCTTTTGGGTGTGCACAACTGATTATACAGCTCCTGCTCAGACTCAATCAAGTGGGGGCTGCTCAGAGTCCAGCATCTCCAATAGCCACCCCACAGGTAGTTAAATTTATATGTAAACTTTGCTGGGCCTGGTTGAGTGGCTGAATAGCTGGTGGTAGTTATTCCCCATGCTGAGACTGGCAATCAGCTCCATGGTGGGATCTACCACAAGCAGCTGAGTAGCTGCATTTGGGATGTGGTCTGCTTCCTGTATATAAGCAGAAGCTTTGGGGGATAGTCTCTAGCTTATGGCATGCTTGGACCCTGCATGTAGCCATGTTATTGTTCAGTAGCCTGCTATACTCTGCCAACCTTGGGACTTACAATGGACTTAAATTAATGGATTGCCATGTGGTTTGGTAACATCAGGACTGTGCTGTTTTATTTGTCAACCTTGGGCTTGTTAGCCTCAGCAGCCAGCAGCTGTCTGAGTGAAGAAACACCGTTAGGTCCAGTGGGCCGGGAGCAGGAGGCAAAGCTGGACCCCAAGGTTGAGGAGTTTCCATCCAGGCCCTAGAGCCTGGCACTTTGAACTTGGACTTAAAGCCTCCAGACTGTAAGATAATCAACTCCTGTTTGTTAAGGCCATCCCATTTGTGGTATATTCTTGTCAGAGTGGCACTAGGTAACCAGAACACCCTTCATGTGGGCCCTGAACCCAAATGGCTAATGTTCACTAGTGGTGAGTTGTTTCTTCTCTCCTCACTGACTCTCTCCTCATTCTGCAGTCGCATTTAACACTGGAAATCTTGACCATTTCCCTACACTTTCCACTCCCAGGTCCAGTGCATATTCTGCACACCTTGATTCCCTTCAGATCTATCCACACTACGTCTCTGTCCCAGTGGGGATTCCCTGAAGTTGGTTTCTCATTGCCAGTGTATGATATCTTCTTTGGCTCAAGATGGCCATGCTTCATTGGGCCCTTGCTTCTTTTTGGTCCCCAGTCATTGTCCTCATGCTGTCTCCCTTTCCAGTCAGTGCTCAATCTAATTATTTATCCTCTCACTTGATGCTCAGAGTTCCAGGATCATTATTTGTATCTGTTTCATTTGTTTTTTCCAGGTGTCTTGTAGACAGCATATTAACAGGATGCCGTCTTCTCTCTGCCTAACACTTTCTTTTCTACTAACATTTTAATGGTGAGAATTAAGCCACAAGTAACTGAAAGTGAGTTTGGGAGAAGTATTGTGAATGAGCAGTCTTTACCAAGCTTCAGTGCTATTATTATGGAAAAAGTGAGAATGGATTATGTTAGATAGCTAGTATTCTCTGTTATAAGACCTATGCTAGAAGTAGAGAGACTAGGCAAAGGGCTGCTGCAATAATCAAGATATGAGGTAAACATGTTTTTGTAGGATAGCAGTAGGAAAAATATTCAAAATCAGTTGGAATTTGGATATATATTGAAATTTTAGCTGGTAGAATTTGCTGATATATTGGGTATGGGTTTGAAAGAAGGAGATGACGCTAAGATATTTCATTTTTTGTAACTGAGTGGTGACAAATACTGAGGTGGGAAAGACTATAGGTGAGCAAATTTGGGGTGGGGAAAATTTTAAAAAAAGATTTTAGAGTGATTAGACATTCAGGCACACAGATCATGGTGATGAGTTGTATGTATGAATTTGGGGTTCAGAAAAGTTGTCAGGATAGAGATATAAATTTCTAGATCCCTTAGTATGTAGATGGTATTTAAAACCATGCATCCAGATAATATTGCCTAGAGAGTCAGTGTAGTTAAAAAAGAAAGACTAAGATCTAAGAACCCAAGGAGAGGTCGCTATGAGTCAGGTCCGACTTGATGGCACATAACAACAACAACAACAACAAGATCTAAGAACTGATCCCTATGGCGCTTCAATGGTTAGATTTCAAGATGTGGAGAAACCAACAAAGAAGACTGAAAATGGTAGCCAGTAAGGCAGAAGGTTATTTAAGAGATAAAATTTCCCTGAATACAAGAAAAAAAATTTCCAGAAAGGAAGAAGTGATGGACTATGTCAAATGTTGCTGATAAGTCAACGAAGATTAAAACTGAAAAATGATCAGCAATGAGGAGATTATTGGTAACCTTGACATAATTATTTCATCAGGTAGGAGTGAGTTGAAGAGAAAATTGGAAGAAAGGAAATAAAGATCAAACATAGAAAACTTCCTTTTTCCTACTTGACTGGTTTCATTTGCATTGCAGGTGACTCCCACTTAATGACGTATTCTAGTTATGCATACTAGCCCTTACAACAGTCCTTTTTTAAAATTTATTTTACATCTTGTTGTTAGTAATATGTATTACATCCTATGTTCCAGCACATAAATTGATGCCATCATACCTGTAACTTTATATATAATGTTTACAACACCCAAAGATAAATAAAGATCAGATTTATAAAGATGCTGATAGATAATAGAAGGCACTAGTAATGATTACTAACAAAACAAAACAATCAGGTATTCAACTTAGGTCAGAACCAATTTAGATGGAGTTGTTGGAATGGAATCTCATCATAAATTAGGGACTACTTGCATATATAATAGATTACGATGTGATGGAACAATCAACTTATTTTTTCTTTTCAAATTCTAAATGTGTGATTATTATCTATTTATTTTATTTTGGTGAAAATATACAGAGCTATGTACCACTTCAACTGTTTCTACATGTACAACTTAGTGACATTTATTACCTTCAAGTTATGCAACCATTCTCTTCATCCTTCTCCAAATTGTTCCATAATCATTAAACTCCCTGCCCCCTGCAAGCTTCTCATTTAACCTTTTGAATTTTTGTCAATTTAATCTCATATAGCTAATTCTTTAAAAGAGCACAATGCTCAAGGCATTGTTGGGTTGGCCTTAGATGAGATCTAGTGTTCAATGTGGATATTAGTCTTAAATTGGAGCATAGACAGTTCATTCATTGTAAGAGAAGGGAAAGTAGACTAAATGGGTAACAGATGCTAGTAAGCTGATAGATATGATGGTAGAAGTGGGTGGACATTCTCTTCTGATGGCTTCTTTTTCTCAGTGACATAGGAAGCAGATTCATCAGCTAAGAGTAAAGGTCAAGAGTGAGGCACTGGAAATTTGAGGAGAGACAGGAAAATGTGAAATTATCATCTAGAAGAGGAGTAGAGTGAAGATATCAAGGAAATGTACAATTGTTGCTTGGAATCAGTGATATAAATTTAGTAAGACAGTCAGAAAAATTGATAATTTTTCTTGAGCTATGTTTACCTTTGAAGTACTAGGTAAAGAGTTGACAGGGAGTCCTTAACAAGCATTGGGATTCACCAAATACATCAGTCTAGATCTAGTAAGAAGGTGAAAACTACACCAGTAACTCCAGGAGTGAAAATTTAATATAAAGAATTATTACCTAGGTGAAAGATAGTTACTAAAAGAGGATGAAAGAGAATCTAAGATACATGAAGGTAACAACAGCAGAATGGTTTCCACTCCCAAGGTTGAAAGAGAAGTGAACAAGGAAGGGCCATAGAAACTTGGAGGACTCCAGAAGGCTGAGATTCACATATATGAGGAGACAGTATGGCTACCACAGAAGCTATGCAATGAAGAAGGGTGCTTGCTGGTGAGCTGTGCTGCTGTGGTCAATGGTCCTGGGAAACCTACAGGCCAATTCATTTCCATCTCAGAGTAAACAGAACATGAGAAGAAGAAAAATCCCTACTTGAATTCCCAGAAGCTCTGTTTCCCACTAGGACCCTTTATTGGCAGAGCCTAACATGGAGCAGCAAGCAAAGGAGAAATGGAATCTGCAGAATCTAGCTACAGTATTACAAACAGGACAAAGAGGGGTGGGTTTAGAGCTGAAAAACAGTAACTTAAGAACTGGAACAACCAAGTGAGTACAAGATAAGGAGAGAAGGGCCAGAAAATTGAGGTTATATGCCTGAGAGTGATGATAATAAAAGATTATGGAATCTTACCTGGATAAGGAGGGAGGAGGAACAAGAGGTGAGGGGCAACACAAAAGGTAGGATTCAGGACCACCATATATTACCGTCTCTGTGAAACACACCCTTCAGAGGTAGGCAGGGCGTGACCTTCACAAATATTTCCCAAGGTCCTGGAATGTACTGGAATGTACTGTAGGCCCCAGAGGAGCCAAAGAAAAGTTGGAGGAGGGTTCTGAGAGTGAACAAATCTGATCTTCCTATGTCAGTCTTCAAAAATCATCATAAAGTTTCACTAGATTGACTCTGATGAGAAAATAAGCACATAAACACATTCCATTCTCATTTCATTTTCCATAAACATTTTCATTTAGTATAAGGACCATGGTGAGGGCAAAGTTTCACCTAACCTATTATCTTCCAACATTGCAAAACTCAGGCATCCTTCAATAATTTCCTGCTTTATTTTCCAAGCTAAAAAAGATAAACCAAGAGGTTTAGTTTGAGTAATTCATAAAACAATGAATATATTAAATATGTTTTCAAACTACATGAACATTCTCCTTCTTTATTACCTCCATCTCCCCCTCCTTACACTCCCTTGACAATCATTGACCTAAACATATAAATGTCAAATAGGAGAATTTTAGGTATCAGCTAGAAGCCACGCAGGAAGAAATCCCAGGTGCAGAGCATTTTACCCCACTAAAATCATACTAGTAACTGACAGCCAATCCTGCCTGCCAGTAATTATAGCCTGTCAGAGTTCACAGGTACTTGCATTTCAGAAGGATGTGTGAATTGCACATGTCTTACATTTCTTAGTAGGGGCCCACCCTAAGGCAATATTTTTACAAAATGACAATTTTCAGGAAGGTATAGGACCTTATTTAAGTGAAAAAATAAATAATGATAATAGTTACTCTTCTTACTATAGGATTCTAAACAAGGTGGTAATTAATGAAATTGCAAAGTTAAGAAATTTGCTTAAGGCACTAGGTCAAGTTGGGTTTTGAGCTGTGGATTTACTAATCATTAGGAGATCCCAGACCCATTTGGGGTGACAGGCAGTGTGGTCTTAGTGTCTTTATCTGCTTTTTTCCCCTATTTATCCAGACCTCTCAAGGGTAAGCCGCCTCTTTTTAATGTACCTATGCAATATAAAATTAAGAGCCAATACACTACAATCAAATAAAGGAGGGCTTTTTAAAGGATATCTGGAGAGTGATATACCAAATTTCCTAATCACCACACCTAAATGCAAAGAGGAGGCAAGAATTTTCCTTGAATATATGACTATAATTAAATACAAATAATCAACTATGAATTTTCCATTATTTTAGCAGTGTATTCTCTGAGGCCACCAGGCTTTTCCCAGAAAGAAATAGATTACTGTTCGTAGTAAATCAAATGTACATGAAAACAGGGGCACATAACATATCTCCCAAGAGGGAGATAACAAGTAGCTGCAAGAGTTCTTGAGTCAGGAAGAGGTAGGAGAACTTTTGAAAGCTAAGGTAGAGAAAAATTAAATAAAAGTGAAGCCTACAGAAATATAAAATTGAAGGAAGGGATAGGAGAAGCAGCAAGGCTAATGAAGGAAATATGTTTGGTTGTGTGCCCTTCAGTCAATTGAGGCTCTAGCAACCCTATGGGACAGAGTAGAACTGCCCCATAGGTTTCCTAGGCTGTGATTTTTATGGGAGAGGATTGCTAGGCCATTTCTCCTGTTGGAATTGCTGGGTGATTTTGAACCACCAACCTCTTGGTTAGCAGCTGAGCACTTTAATCATAAAGCTAAGCTTCTATGGGAAGTCCAATCAAAATCAGAGCAATCAACTTCCAGACTAGACTTCATTAGAAAAGTTCTTCACATTATGGAGATAAATCCAGCTTATAATTTTTTTAGGTATAGTTGATTATTTATTTAGGCATAGTTGATTACTGGATGAACAAGATACACTCAGACTAAGCTTCCTCACTGTCATGGAATTAAAGATTCCAGAAGGAATGCAGTGGATATTGAAAGCAGAGAAGTACTCTTGGCCTTCTAAGGCTTGGAAATTCATTTCTTTATTCATTATTAAGTAAGCATTTCTTTGGCATCTTCTAGATTCCAGGCAAAACCACTCTTTACAGTTGTGAACAAGACCAACAAGATTGGTCCTTTCATGGAGCTTACTTCTTTGTTGTTGTTGTTTGGTGCCATCGAGTTGGACCCGATTCATAGTGACCCTTCTTTGGGTTTCCAAGGCAGTATCACTACAGAAGTAGATTACCCCATCTTCCTTCCAAGGAGTGGCTGGTGGGTTTGAACCGCCAGCCTTCTGGTTAGCAGTCAAGTGCCTTAGGCACTACACTACCAGAGCTCCTAAAGATCTTGTTGTTTGTTGTTATATGCCATCGAGTCGGCCCCAACTAATAGTGACCCCTCCTTGGGTTGCCGAGGCAGTATCACTACAGAAGTAGATTGCCCAACCTTCCTTCCAAGGAGTGGCTGGTGGGTTTGAACTGCCAGCCTTCTGGTTAGCAGTCAAGTGCCTTAGGTACTATGCTACCAGAGCTCCTGCTTACTTCTTTAGCCAAGGAAAAAGACAATAAATATATACACAAACAAGAAAATATTAGGTATTACTACATCTGTGATGAAGAATTTGGAGCCTTTGGGTGGTGCAAACAGTTACATGCTTGGCTACTAACATGCTTGACTACTACCCAAAAGGTTGGAGGTTCATGTCAATCCAGAGATACCTCTGGAGAAAGGGCTGATAACCTACTTCTGCAAAACAGCCATTGAAAACCTTATGGAGTACAGGTCTACTCTGACACACATGGGGTAACCATGAGTAGGAATAAACTCAGCGGCATTTGGTAGTAGGTAGGTATGAAGCTCTGGTAGCATAGTGCCTAAGGCACTTGACTGCTAACCAGAAGGCTGGTAGTTCAAACCCACCAGCTACTCCTCAGAAGGAAGGTTGGGCAATCTACTTCTGTAGTGATACCGCTTCGGAAACCCACGGAGGGATCGTTATGAGTCAGGTCTGACTAAACGGCACATAACAACAACAACAGATATGAACTTACAGCACAAAGGTGACAGATTTTCTTACATGGAATGAATTAGCAGACACTTTTTGTTTCCACACTCTTCTCTTCTGCCTTCCTTTTCTTTCTCTTTTTCCTTCCTTCACACATTTTGTTGAGTCTGTATTATGTGCCAGGCATATCTGATTCATCTTTATATACCCCACACCTGTCGGAGAGAAACAGCACAGTGCTTTGCAAATTATGGGCCCTCAGTACATTTTTTGGAAATATTTAGTTGTTCACAAACTTAGACTATCAAATGAAGAATATAATATATAAAAGAAGAAGAAAGCAAAAATTAAGTGTAATTAACACAGAAACAGGTTAAAATTAGATGACAGTGAGCTTTATTGGCACAAATAATGACTATATCAATATGGCATTTGAAATAGCAGGATGCCATCATTTATCTCACTTTAGTGTCTCATCTGTCTTAGGAATTTGGAGAAAGCAAGGCATTTTGCCAAATTTAGAAGCAATTCAAATTTTACGTATTAAGAGTTCTGACTGAAACTTGAGCACGTCTGTATTTGAGTTCTGATTGCTGGCAAGATAAAAATTTCCTAGTTAAAAGAAAATCAGTTTTCAAGATTATGAGAAAAAGAGAGAGAGAGAGTTTGAAAGACCCAATGTGCGGAGTTAATTGTTAAGAATCAGAAACAGATGGACTGACATCTTCTTAAAAGGTGGAAGGGAAAACAAGTGATTGACAGAATGCATTTTGGGGGTTATTGCCTTTGATCACAGATCCTTAGAATGTTGGGTGACTAACAAGTTTAGGCCAATTTCCCCTGGTAAAGAAGCTGTGGATGACATAAGCCAAACATTTTTCCTCTTAATTTTCTTGGTAATAGCAATTTATCTTTTCCAAGCAGTGATGGAAACAGAGGAATGTACACGAATGCAGATGCTGGACCTCTCTGCCTACCTCATATGTAGATGTTATAATAGGATTCACCTGACTTAGCTGTACAGTGCAGTGGAGGCTCCCAGAATTCATTCTGATTCCTCCCCCTGCTCACAAAGGGTACATAGGTTTATTGAAAAGATCTACATTAAGCAGAAAAAGTCAGAGCCACACTAACACTTTTGTAAAGTGTGGGTTTACCTTAAGATACAAACCAATCTGAAATCCTAGTAAGAACAGTTATGGGTGTCTTAGGGTGGCAGTGGCTTATCCACAATTGACTCAGGCAGATGTTGCAAATGGTATTCTCTTGCATTTCAACATTCATGAATAAATTCCCTCAACCTAAGGCATATAAACACACATACATGAAAGAACCCACACAACTCTCTTTATTTTTAGGAGATTACATAAAATATTTATGCCCCTCTGTCCTCCTAACCAATTACTTTCCCTAAGAAGAAAATAATGCATATGAAATGTGATTAAAAATTTACCTTGTAACAAATAACTTGCAATTAACTCATTCATTTCCACATTTCTTCCTCTCAGTTATAGTTGGGATGTGTTGTAAAATAACCACCATTTGTGGAACTTTCAAATTGGAAATACACCATATCAACGGTGGCAGGCAAGTCAAAACACAATGTATCAATCAATCAGAATGTCAGATGACCTCATTAGAGCTTCCGGTCTATATGTGGGTGCAATTTGGCTACTCTACTTTTCCTGCATGAAAGTTTAGCAACGATTAAGTAATTTACCAGTGACAGTTGACTTAAGCAGCTAAGTAGTGCCTTTGATGAAATGTGTCAGTCATTTTCCCCTAGCTCTGACTTAGACAGTAGGAGTAACCACTGTCACATAACTATTGTCAATGTGGCTGGAATTCTTTTGACAGAATATTCCTCTTCTAAATTTTGTCTTTTTGCTCTATGACTATATTTACCATTAGAATCAATTTTCCGAACACCATTATTTCTAATTTGTTTTAAAAATATTGGGAGAGTAATGAATTGAAAGGATGAGCCTCAGAGTTTGCAGAAAAGAGTAGTACATAAATAGACAGCTGCCGTCGAGTTGATTCGGGCTCATGATGACCTTATGTTCAACATAATGAAACATGGCCTGGTCCTGTGTCATTCTCACAATGGTCCACATATTCGAGTTTATCACTGTGGCTGTTGTGCCAGTCCATCTCACCAAGGGTCTCCCATGCCCTCACTGGCCCTCTACTTCACCAAATGTGATATCCTCCTCTAGTGATTGGTTCTTATTGATGACACATCCAAAGCAAGCAAGGTGGACAGTGTTCTGTCGTGATCCGTAACGTTTTCATTGGCTAATTTTTAGTAACCTGTTCACTATCGGTGACCCTACTGGTGTTTCAAAAACTGGTGGCATAACTTTCAGCATCACAGCAACATGTATGCCACCACAATATATCAGACTGACTGATGCGTGGTAGAGTACATAAATTGTACATAATCAAAGAATGAGTGTCACATATGATCCTATTTATTCAATATTTTGTTCCGTGTTTTACTTACAATTAACTGTTGTTGTTAGGTGCCATTGAGTCAGTTCCCACTCCTAATGACCTATGTATAACAGAACAAGACACTGGCTGGTCCTGTCGCATCCTCATAATTGTTGCTATCTTTGAGGCTATTGCTACAGCCACTGTGTCAGTTCATCTCATTGAGGGTCTTCCTCTTTTATGCTGATCTTCTGTTTTTCCAAGCATGATGTTCTTCTCCAGCAACTTGTCCCTCCTGATAACATGTCCAAAGTACATGAGACAGTCTCACCATCCTTGCTTCTAAGGAGCATTCTGTCTGTACTTCTTCCAAGACAAATTTGTTCATTCTTCTGTTAGTCTCTGGTATATACATACATATCTACTATTATTTAGTTTGACTCTGAGAGTCAAATATCATTTCTGGCCTTGTCCCTCTCACAAGCCTGAAGCAAGTTCAGATGTCTGGTGGTGCTGATACATATCATAAACTCCAAACATCTGCTTGTGGCATATTTATGTAAAGCAGAAAAATCTTGGCTTTTCAAGGGTCTCAGTACCACATTACCCTAGGAACTATTCCAACTATTTCAGATACTTAGCTTCTAAAATACTGCTACTTCTCTGTCTCTGAGGGGTTGGTAGTGATCAGATCCTAGCAAAATTTGGAGTCTCTGAGCATGTGTACACAAATATCACATAATACAATAAGCAAATTCAATGCATAAAAAAAATGAATTTGAAGCAATGACCATCTCTTATTACAATAATGATTTTACTTAATCATTGAATATTTTTCTTAAACTAAAAGAAAGTACTTTAAATTTATCTCCTGTAAAAAATCAGCACAAGGTCCATGGCTACTGTTGGGAAGTGCTTCATGGAATTCTCAGCTGCATAACAGTGTTTTTGGCTAACAACTCAGTAATGTCTGAGCAGATCAACCTTCTATAATGAAATGTATTAGCCTGGGCATCAGAATCACAAATATGAAGTGAAGGATCTTCTAGTTCAATACTATTCTCTCAAATTAGCTTGTGTCTGTTTGTAAAAAGTGAATATTCATCTTAGCATTTTAAATGTTAAGACTTTAAGTAAAATGAATTTATTATAAGGAAACTGAACCAAACAGTGGAAGCACTGCTAAATATTCTGCTATATATAAAGGAACTTTATTTGGGGTGAATTTTTTAAAGAGAAAATTTTACTTAAAAAATGTGAGTTATATTTGAGATCTTGAAAACTTTTAGTAAGTGAATTATCAAGCGGCATTGATTTAAGGGGAATAAGACATGTCAACAGATAATTGCAATAAAATATGATAAGTACTAAGGATTTGTGCCAAGTCCTCTGGGAGGGCTCCTCCCCTTCCATATGGGAATTTTGGCGGTGACAGAAATAGGGTGTGGGTGAATTTGCTGAAGTGATTGCAATCAGGTCAGAAGATTAAAGAACTCTTGAAGCAGAGACTTAAAACAACCTTACTTCTGATGGTGTGTTGAATATTAAGGAAATGACATTAAATGGAACAAAAAAGACAGTTGTAATGCTTAAAATTTATATACCACTTTGTGCTTTTCAGAGTAATTTGTCATTGTATTAGCATTTTCCATAAAAATGATTTAATTTTTAATACATTCATTCACATACAGTCATTCATTCATTCATTCAATAAATATACTCTGACTAGATATTGTGTTAGGAATTGATGAGTCAAAGATGAATAAGACATTGCTACTGTCTTTACAGGATTATATTCTTTCTAGACTGTGAATATCTTTGAGGGTAAAGGTATTTGTAGCTTATTGGTACTCACTAAATGTCTGTTAGTTGAATATTTGAATTCATGAATGAATAAATGCATATTTTAAATTAAGTTATTAAATAAGAGATTCTTCCACCAAATAGCAATTTGGGCATGATAAGATCATATGCGCTAGAGTCAGAAGCCCTGGTTTTAAGACTGCTTGGATGCACTAGTGTGGAACTGGAAAATTCACTTTACATTTTCCAGTCTTGGTTTCTCATCTTGAGGACAAAATGGTATCTCTCTTACAAGACTGTTATGAGGATGTATGTGAAATGATTTCTAATCTGAAATACTATTTAGATGATAGTCATTATTACAACTACAATTCCAAGATTTTATATTATTGTGCAACTTTTAAAGGAAAATGACCCTACCTGTAGTAAAACAGTGTATCCTTTTTCGAATGGATAAAGCAAGAGCACTAGTCAGGACAGAAGGTCAGGTCCCTGAGGGAAATTATATCACTAATTAGAATCTGGGGCCAAGATCAAAGACTCTGCCTATGGATGGGCCTATTAAAGGGGAACAGAGTCAGAATGCTGTGACTTAGGGGTAGTCCAGGTACTGGACTAGTCCAGGGGTAGTTGTAACTGAAGATATAGAATTGTATGTCTGACTGGAAACAAGGCAAAATGGTTCCAAGGCCAGTGAAGGGTAAGTTACCACTCTAAGCATCTGAAACCTGGTTCTGGTATTCTGACTGTATTGAAATGGGAGCTAAGAAACTGGGATGAATTTTTTTTTAATTGTGGTTTGGGTGAAAGTTTACAGAGCAAATTCATTTTCCATACAGCAGTTCACATACATTTTGTCTCATGATATTGACTGCAATTTCTCACAATGCAAAAGTTCTCTTCCCACTTCCTCCCCATAGTTATCTCTTTCCTGTGTCCTTCCCTCCCATGCACTCCTGCCTCCCCCCCCCCCCTAGCTATCTCCCTGTGCATACATAGCCCTTCTATTCTCCCATGATTGATCTCTCCAAGGAGTGTATCTACCTAATGTAAATGTTCAGCTCATATGCCTGTCTTTTGTTTGCCTGGAAGTCACAGAAGTGGGTTCAATTCCAGACCTGAAGGGCAGCTAGGGGCTATAGTCTCAGGGGTTTCACCAGGTTCTATAAGACCAGCAAAACTGGTCCTTTTTTCTTTTTTTTTTTTTATGATTTTGAGCTTTGTTCCGCATTGTTCTCCCATGCTATCCAAGATCTCCTACATAGCTCCCCCTCTGCGTGGTTAACAGTGGTAGTCAGGCACCATCTAGTTCTTCTGGTCTCATAGTCATATGGGCTGAGGATCACATGGTGCTCCAGTTCCCTTGGACTAATTGTTTCCATGCATATTTGGTTTTCTTCATTCTTTGCTCTGGACAAGGAGAGATCCATCATTGCATCTAGATGCCACTTGAAAGCTTTTAAGATCCCAGTCACTACTTGCTAAAGTAGGATGTGGAACAATGTTTTTGTGTAGTATGTT
The DNA here is from genome assembly GCF_000298275.1 of Orycteropus afer afer. Taxonomy (NCBI): domain Eukaryota; kingdom Metazoa; phylum Chordata; class Mammalia; order Tubulidentata; family Orycteropodidae; genus Orycteropus; species Orycteropus afer. Next base: position 4,152,618 of record NW_006921713.1, on the reverse strand, counting down.
ATACCAATTGAGCTTGATGTCAGAAACTGGTATAAATTTATAGATAAACAGTTATCATGATGGTACTAAAAAATATGTGAAGACAGAAGTAATTGAAATAAGATGGGGTTTAGAGATGGTAGGCTGGATGACAGGGATAATAATATATCATTACCTCCACCACCACCACCAGTAGCAACTCTATGTTATCAGTTTACAAACCATTTTACATTTTCTCTATTAATATTCATGAAACTTGTAAATCATTTGTTTTCATCCCCATTTTACAGATAAAAGGACACATTTAGATGGATCAAGTGACTTGCTTAAGACTACAGAGCAAGTAAATTGATTCAGTTGCTGTGAATCCAAGACTAGTACCACTTCATATAAGATGCCTGGCTCTTTATCCTCTAAAAGCCATGATGTCAGGGTTCTGTGCAGAGGAATTGTCCCCTGATCCTTAACAGCATATGTTACAGGACATCTTCAATTGTTTTTTATAAACATGATTTTTTTTTCACTTAAAATGTAAACTTGAGTACAGTAAACATGATCTTATTCCCTATTTTTATTCCATACACCTCCAAGAGCAGTATTTGTACACAGTAAGTTTAATAAAGGAATTTTAGCAATTGTTAATAATATATATTTTATAAAAGTTTTCTTTTCATTTAAATAGCTTATTTGTGAAATGCTGAGCACTTCTACCTCTCCAACATATGCACAGATGTCATTACTGAGTTCAGTCCTTTCCCATATCCATACTGTTAGATCTATCTGGAGGAGCTCTGGTAGCATAGTGCCTAAGGCACTTGACTGCTAACCAGAAGGCTGGTGGTTCAAACCCACCAGCCACTCCTTGGAAGGAAGGTTGAGCAATCTACTTCCATACTGATACTGCCTCAGCAACCCAAGGAGGGGTTGCTATGAGTCAGCTTCGACTCGATGGCCCACAACGACAACAACAACAACAGATCTATCTGGGGTCTTGCACAACCAGCACAGCATGGCAGGCTTCTTCATGAGGCCAGTTCCTGGGTATGACTCCTTGTTTATTTGCCATTCATGACCCTGATACTCTTTTCTCTAAACATAGCACATGACACATTTAATCTGCAATACACTATCCAATGGGTTTGTTGTCATTCCTGTTTCCCCATCCTTCAAACTTTAATATTTGATTAAAAGGAGAGACAGAGTGGAGAACAAGATATTTTGAAGTAGAATGAGTGAAGAAAAAAATCTTAAATAAATGTCAGATTTTTAAAACATTAATGGTATTCAAAATTAATTTACATAAATTAGTGTATTCTCTATTGACTAAACGATAAGCTGATCTCCAGTATGGAAGTTTAGATGAGACCAGAATGTGGGAGGGACACTCACACTCATTTCTGTTGTTAATAAAACTACTCTACTGGCAGAAGACAAGCCTGGCTCTCATTGTCTTGGCCTGATCTTGTTTAGAAATCAGGGCTAGGACTTGAAAGGGTGAACAGCTGGAATCAATCATGGTGTGGGTTCCTGACTTCAAAGAAGACTTACCCAGTAGTTGTCAATCAGTAGGCTATAACAAAAATGCCTTGGGAACTCCCTAAACTATCCAGATCCATCCATTTTCCCTCCAGTGAGATGTGAGAATATCTACTGGAGCAATGAGAATGTGATATTTGAAAAATGTTCCTAGATGGCTCAACTCCTTCTGTCTATCTTTTCTTTGAGAATTGTTGGCTTAATGTTTGGATTCAGTCACTTCTGAATTCAATCCTGGCTCAGCCACTTGCTAGCTCTGTGGCTTTTGATTAAGCACATAGCCTCTCTGTTGATCTTGTTTTTTCCATTTGAAAGATATGGTTAATAATTCCTGAAATATATACTATTACTGAAAAATGAGCAACACCTGTACAATGAAAACAAAACAAAAAAAAAAAACATTGATTACAGAAATTAAAGAAGACTTAAGGAATTGAAAGATATATCATTCATGGATTGGAAGACTCAAAATTGTTAAGATACTAACTTTTTACTGATTTATCTATGAAGTCAATCCCATTCCAATAAAAATATGAGGGTGAGTGTGATTTTTATACAAAGAATAAACTAATTTTAATTTTTAAGGTGATGCAAAAGATCTGAAATAGTCAAAAACAATTTTGAAAAATTGGAACATAGTTGGAGAACTCCAACAAGACTTACTATAAAACCACAGTGTGATATTGACAAAATGATAGACATACAGGTCAACAAATAGAACAGAGAGTCCAGACATATACTGTCAGTTGATTTTTGACAATGGTGCCAAGATCATTCAAAGGGGAAAACATAGTCTCTTTAACAAATGGTGCTAGAAAAACTGGACACCTTCTGGGAAAGAAGTGAATTTTGATTCCTGCTCAGAACATATTTTAAAATTCACTGGAGACAGACCATAGCTACAAATGATAAAGCTATAAAACATCTAGGAGGAAACATAGAAAAAAAAAATAACATTGGGGTAATGAAGATTTTTTAGGACATAAAAAGTCCTAATTATAAAAGATGAATTGAACTGCATCAAAATTAAAAAGTTCTCACTCTTTAAAAGATACCACTGACTAAATGAAAAGGCAAGCAACGGACTGAAAGAAATGTTTACCATATCTAACAAAGATCTTATTTCCAGAGTACATTGATCTGAGAAAAAGTAACCAACAGACAAAAGAGTATGTACTGTATGATTTTATTTAAATGAGATTCTAGAACGAGGAACACTAATCTACAGTGATAGAAATTAGATCAGTGGTTGCCTGGGCTGGGGAAATGGACTGAAAAGAGGTCCAAAGAAATATTTTAGAAATGTTCTATATCTTAATTCAGGGGGTGGTTGCATGGATTTATTTATCCAAATTCATCAAATTGGGTATACTTAAAATGGGTACATTTTATTCTTTAATATTATATCTCAATATAGCTGGCTTAAAAAAAAATTCTGCCTCCTAAAATTACTATAAGGAGAAAATTTTATACACATAGACACCCACGTACAATACATATACACACATATGATGATGTGTGTGTGTATGTGTATACATTTTATACATGTGTGTGAGTATATATATACACTCCTCGGAAGGAAGGTTGGGCAATCCTACTTCCGTAGTGATACTGCCTCGGAAACCCAAGGAGGGGTCGCTATGAGTCAGGGCTGACTTCACGGCACATAACAACAACAACAACATATATATACATATACATAAAAGTGTAATAGGAGCTCTGGTAGCATAGTGGCTAAAGCACTTGACTGCTAACCAGAAGGCTGGCGGTTCAAACCCACCAGCCACTCCTCGGAAGGAAGGTTGGGCAATCCTACTTCCATAGTGATACTGCCTCGGAAACCCAAGGAGGGGTCGCTATGAGTCGGGTTTGACTCAACGGCACATAACAACAACAACAACAACAATCAGTACAGAAGTAGATTGCCCAACCTTACTTCCAAAGAGTGGCTGGTGGGTTTTGAACCACCAGTCTTCTGGTTAGCAGTGAAGTGCCTTAGGCACTTCACTACCAGAGCTCTTAACAATAAATATAAGCTGCTTCAAATACAAGAATGTAGGTTATTAACATCTTAAGATGCTGGTAGTTTATACACAAAGATTTTGGAGAAAAAAAGATGAAGCAGCAGAAATTGTATTAGCAGAACGTAAGTTCTACAATGAAAACTGGTCAATATTAGTGAGAGAAAGGTCTGTTGGTCCTTGAGATGCTTCATTTTGAAGAATCCGTAGGCAATCTTACTATAGCCTTTGGGCCTTACCTATACTAATAGAATGGGTATTATGATATATATAGACATACCACCAAATGGAGGTGGATCCTTGAGTGTGGGCTAGCAATGAGAAGTGATGCTGGACAACTTTCTGAGGTAGCCTCTGAAGGAACTGAAAGGCAGTGCTCCTGGAAAAATAATGTATTTGCACCATTTTCTGGGCTCTGTATATTTATGACAGATTAACAATAAAAATGTTTTATATTGGGCAATGGACTTGATTCATGTGCCCTTCCAAGCATTACCTTGGAGCTTTATCTTTCCTTTACCTTAACATAAAGAACAAAAAATACAACTGCATATGTATAGGATGACTTGAAAAATATTTTTAGTTTACTAATTCAGAGCTCAATGCAAGTTTTCAGAGTTGATTTTTCTCCTTAAAATAACTAACCGACCAACTAACTACAACATGTACAATAGATGTTAACTCAGGCTGCAAAGGTGGCCAGTCCTTGCAATGAAATGTCAAAGTCAGGGTGAGAAGGCTACAGAAACATGATTGGGAGGCTGATAATGTGAGTAAAGAACATATGTTGAATGAAGAATGAATGAAAAGGGAAAGGTCAATTATTTTAATGTCTCCCTTCTGAAAAAGAGAACGGAATTTGTCTTTTCATCTCTAATGGCCAGAAACACAACCAATGGGTAGAAATTGAAATTTGGGTGATTTGGGCTTGAATCATTATATTCCATGGGTTTCCAAATGTTCTGCCTCTGCTGGATTTGTGTGTGTGTGTGTGTGTGTGTGTAGAATATACTCCTTTCCTTAGTTCTAGTTGTTAAAGTGAGGAATTATATCACAGTTAAGAGAGTAGACTTACTAATCTTTGCTGTGTACTAGCTACATGACTTTGAATAGAGTCCTTAACCTCACTGAGCTCATTTTTCCCAACTGTAACATGGTATGTACCTCATAAAGGTATTTTATGAGGAACTGATACATGTATAGTACTTAGGACAGGATCTAGCACTTGCTAAGTGCATATTAAATGCTAGCTACGAATTAAAATGATTACTTTTCTAAGGAATTGAGGTAGGAATTTCTGTGTGAAGTGAGAGTTTGGACAAGATGATCTGTAAAAATTCTTGCAATTCTATCTCAGTAAATTTAGCATACGAGGAAAACATCTTTCTTTTTAGAAGTTTGCAGATCATTGGAAAGTGCCATCTAGCCTCATTGTGCCATTATTTTCTATGGAGATTTTGAAATGGTAAGCCTCATTAAGGTATAATCTCACCTGAATTTTTCAGTCCAGTTCAAAGACTTGAAGATGAGGCCAACTTCCTCTCCAACAAGCCCTTTATCCATATTCCTGGGTCATCTTTCATGTTTGATATTCTCCATGAGAAAAAGATTGGGGCACAAAGTCCTTTTCCATTTTTTTCCCCCCTAAGCATTCTGTGGGAGCTCTGGTAGCATAGTGGCTAAGATACTTGCCTGCTAACCAGACGGCTGGCGGTTCAAACCCACCAGCCACTCCTCGGAAGGAAGGTTGGG
>NW_006921713.1:4138051-4147165 GCF_000298275.1 Orycteropus afer afer | reverse complement strand
GGTCAAAAACAGGTTAATAAATCTCCCACCAACTATCGATCAATAAATATTTATCAAACATGTATTTTCTAATGCATAGGAATTGTGCAAAGCATTAGAAAACATACTCATAAGTTAGAGTTCAAATCAAATATTACTTAAAAATCTGATCCAGATATGTACCATTACCTACTACCATGTTACAAAGCACCCCCAAATTAATGATTTTTGCAGTTGGACTTAGCCAAGCAGTTCTTCTAGTCTTTGCTGTGGTCAGCTTCTCCTTGGCTAGGCTGCTCTGCTTCTGAAGTAGGTTGGATGTTAGAAGGAATTATGAATTGACTGGGCCACATCTCTCTCTCTCTCTTTTTGTTCATGAGGCTACCCTGGGCCCACATTCCAGAGTGATGCAAATATTCACAGCTTTGAAAAACCTATGGAGCAATTCGTCTCTGTACACATGGGGTCACCATGAGTTGGAATTGACTTGACAGCAACCAACAACAACTCTAGGCTTGTGCTCATGGTAGTATTAGGAGTTCAAGAGAAAGAAGTGAATATGCAAAGCCTCCAGAGCTTCAAGTTAATACTGGCAAACCGTCCTTTCACCAAGACAAGTCATAGCCTAAGCTAGATTCAAGAGGTAGGGAAATAGACTCCACCTCTTCATGGGGGAACCTGCAAATTGACCTTGCAAGGAGCATAATCACAGAGAGGCCAATAGCTGGCCATCAGTAAAATCAGTCTACCACAAGGAGCAATCATCAAAAAGATTATAACCATGTCTTAGAGTCAGAGTTAGACTCTGCCAGGCATTGTAAGAGATTAGCCATATTCACTATACAAAGCTTCTTGGATGTAATAGAAAGGTGAGCCACATTGGGGCTCTGTCAGTTCTGATATTTCTTTTAAATGTAGGCAGTGTTCCCAACAGACATCCAATAAACTGACATTTATATATATATAAATTTTTGAATAGCAGAGGATATCAATTATAAAATTATGGTGTCCAGAGTAATTTAACAAATGATATGAGAGTAAATAGCCAGCACTGTGAGTGTTCTAGATGTATGAAGATTAATTATATAGTGTGAGAACCAGGGACTTCTGTTTACAGACAAGGAGTTAAACTCTCACAGAAGCTCTAGAGAAGACTTTTGAATTAACGGATAATTTCAAACAAAGCATTTAATGTCACCACTTGAAATGTTTCAGTAATAATTCAAATGGTTTAATTCTAAGCCACTTATGATTAAATTTCAAATATGCTAAGGTATTATTAGACATTTATAGGAAAAATCATTTTTCCCCCAGCAAATTAAATGTTCTTCTCTGACAACGATTCAAGTTATGATATGGGTTCTTGTTTCCTTTTAATTATAGCCCAAACACTTATATGAATAAAGTGGCAATATGATCACTATTTCGTTTTGGAGCCATTATTACCAAAATGCAAAATATCTCAATCTCTAGCCCTGTCCCCCTCCCCTTCCCCCCAGGTTTTCGTTTTAATCCCATAAAAGCATCTGTCTTTGATTTCAAGTGGAGTACCTGCTGTGCAGGATGCAATGCAAATCCAATTTGTGTGTAACAAAACCAAATGGGCTGAAATGAACTCTGCATTTTAAAGATGTTTTTGTTTAATCATCGCCATCACTCCTCTTTAATGAATGCATAATCAAGTTAAACTTCAGGCAAGAAATGGAATGGCTCTTCTTAAGATAGAGAAAGAAAATTCTTGTGATATCCCTCATTGCCGATCTGCCTCCTATTTCTGTGTTGGCAGAAAAGAAATAAGAAAGATCTTCAAATGCATATTATGGTAAGCTGTTGGGAACCATGGCGTGAGCAACATCACTGCTCATTTTTTCTGTTTCAGAAATAATTTCAATTAGTGTTCAGAGTGGAAAGTGAGGATGCAGGATTCTTGGATTCTCATTCCATTCTCCTCTTTTCTCTGTCTCATAGAAGATAGAAGTTACCATAAAGTACTTTGTGGGTTTAGAGAAGGTTGCACCATGAGGCATTTCTTTGCTATACCTTATTTAGCCTAAATGTTGGTACATAAATTTACTATGTACAGCGCTTCCTTTTGGTAGCTAGTGAAACTTTTGTGATTCCTTCATTTAGAGGGAAGGAATCTCCTACAAAGATATCTCAAGGTATCAGATGATGTTTGTATTTTACATGAAAATCAGATGATTTTCATGCTGCTGGAAAGATTGAGCAGTTAAAAAGAAATGGGGTGAAAGAACATTTTATCATGAGAGACCCTTAGAGATCATCTAATTTACTCATTTCACAGCTGAGAAAGCCAAGCTCTAAGTGTGCAGTGACTAAGGTGGGGTCAGGTGGTTAATGAGTGGGAGAGGCAGAGCTGGAACACTGGTTTCTTGAGCCTCCTGTCTTTCCAAAGCAACCCTAAAATGTAACATTGTGTTACAAGAAAACAGAGATGGTAGACCTCAAACAGGAAATACATTGATAGGTGACTGACTGGCTACATGAGTTTTGTATTCAAGGTGAGTGTGGATAACAATAGGACTAGGTACAATGTAAACACTTAAAAATACTTTTTGGTTGCCATGCAAAAATCTAAGGATTTATGAGGATGCCAGATTGCAAGATTCTATTTCTTTTCATTATTTTTAATGGGTAAGAATTTGGATTGCTTTTATTTATAGCTGTGAGTCTACAGAGTGGGATTTGCAAAACTCTGAGATGGACAGCTTGAACACCTGTCATCTTGGCTAAAATTCCAACATTGCAAGTTATTTTTACATGATAAGGTATTGTCCTCCATGAAGGGGAAAACTCCTCTGAAACAGCTGACACTGTGAACGAGGATCTGTCCTTTACCTTTTAATTTCAAAAAGGTTCATCCATTTCCTTTCTGGTTAGGAATATGTAACTGACTGTAGGGTCCTGCAAAGATAAAAGACTAAGTCTAGATGGAGAGGTTAAGGAAAGTTGGAAAATAGCCTAAAGGATAAGCCTGGTAGGAACTATAATGAGTGTTGTGGAAAGCAACGGGTGGATAAAACTGAGAAATCCTTAAAGCTAAATGCATTTACTCACAACTTGTTTGAGGTCGCTGTCCCCAAGTTATGCAACTTGGAGAGCAGATATGATAACACATGTCCACAGATTTTAGCCTAGGTGTTTCCTTGCCCTTTACTTGAATGATGGCATTTAAAAATATCTTTCTTTTTCCCCTCTTCCTTTAGGAATTTAACTATACAAATATGGTAATAAGTCTAAAACTGTGCCTACTGAAAGAAATACCAATTTCTGATAAACTTTTGGTATTTTTTGATAAAAGGTTTAATAAGGAAAGTTCTTTTTAGAAAAATGTTGGTGTTCTGCTCAAGAAAATGCAGAACTTCAAATTAAGATGATATGATGAGTGTAATTTAACAACATGAGAAAGCTTTAATATTTGGGTTGTTCACTAGGCCCCCAGATAAGGATCTGAATTAAGTTTTGAATGGTCTTAAAATATACCATGTGATAGGAAAAATTATGAGCATAGTAATAAAACCACATTCTAAGAGAACAACATTTATATGCTATTTTGTATTGGACACAATTACACAGAGCATCACCAGACCATCGCATTTCACAACAACACTAAACAACATTCAGTAATATTATTCTTGAAGTGGTTAGACACACGTGTTCTTTCCTCACTGAAATATATATTTCAATTTGCAAATTGCCCTAATCAGTCAATGAGATTGCTTGATCCCTCAAACTTTGTAGTTTTTCTTCATATTGCCAAAAGAAAGAAGAAAGATTCCTTTCAATATTGTTGCACTTTGCAAACCTGGAGGCCAGATCCATGCAAATAAATTGTGCAAAACAGTGTCACTGTATATTTTTGAGGAAGGTAAAGCCATCATGTACTTTAATTATGTGTAGTAGATAATTTTGAGCAGTAGACTATAACCTAGTTGTCTAAAGAAAAAATGTTCATGGAGAGAAATATTTGCCCATTAAAGTGTGGATAGAAACATGCTGGCTATCATAGGGCCCCATTTACAAAAATTTTGAAAAATTATTGAAACCAGAAATCTTCTAAGACTTTTTGTAGCAGAAGTGTCTATACCAGAATCAAAACATATCTTTACACTGATAATTCAGTTGTTATCATCGACGTGGCCACTGGATGTCCCCACTCTTCCTCAAATGCAGCCGAGGTATCACTTAACTGGCAGTTATAAAAACAATGCATTTTCCAGGGAACCTTCAGAAAGATCCTACGAGAAAGTTGTGAGTGTGCTCAGTAACTTCGCTTGTTAACAGCATGATGGTCTACGAATGGATAACTTAAGAGACTGAGTTCAGTGGAGGAAACTGTTTGAGTCATGTCATGCTGTGTCATTTCTTATTTGCTTCTATAATCTCCAATTCCCAATTTCTCTCAAACGCTCTAAAAGGGAAGTATGTCTCAGAATACTGCTAATGTAATTATTGGAGGTGAAGTGAGTATGAATTAGGAAACACGAGAACCTTGCCAAATACCTAAAAAAAGTGCCTCATGGGAGTGAGGGATACAGTGTATAGTATATGAGATCCTCTGGTGGTGTAGTGCGAAGGCATTTGACTGTTAATCAAAGGCTGGTGGTTCAAACCCATCAGCCACTCTTCAGAAGGAAGGTTGGGCAATCTACTTCTGTAGTGATACACCACCTCAGACTCAACGGCAGTGCATTGCATTTTTGTGTTTAGCACAGGAAGAAGGAGCTCTTCTGGTGCGGTGGTTAAAGCATTCAGCTACTAACCAAAAGGTTGATGGTTCAAACTCACCAGCCACTTCATGGGAGAAAGATGAAGCAGTCTGCTTCTGCAAAGATTCATAGCCTTGGAAACCCTATGGGCAGTTCTACTCTATGCTATAGGGTTGCTGTAAGTCAAAATAGACTCATTGGCGATAGGTTAGGTTTTGGTTTGGGGTAGCACAATAGAAGGTTTGAATTTTAATCACTCATTTATTCTCAACAATTGTGCCTAACTAGTTAATAACTGTGGAGTAATTGACTGAACATTGGTAGGAGTCTGGGTTTGGATACTATTTTTATTATTTACTTGCTCTGTGATATTAGGCAAGTTTGCTTTGTTGCTCTGAACCTTCAGGATAACAGTACTGTCCTCAGATTTGTTGAGAAGCTTAAATGATCTTTTATATACAAAAGAATCTAGGACATGGTGGTTACAGAATAAATGTTAAATTTATGAGGAATTTGAGAGGCAATTAAAAGTTAGAAAAGGATTTTAAATCTTTAAAATATCTTTGGTCTAGTTAAAATGGAAAATAGAAGGATTTAGTTTTACTTATACTTTTTATTATCTACTCATAACTAATGAAAATTATTTAACCACATCATTTACCTCTTTGGAATTGTCAGAGAGGGAGAATTACACACAGTGAATGCCTCAATTTACAAGAAAAAAAAAAAGAAAAAGCTTTGGAAAGCAGAACCTTCATAAAAGACAAATGCTACAGATATTTAGTTAATTCTCAAGATTTTGTAGGGAGGGAGAGTACAAATGAATGAGTTTCTTTACTGATGAGCACTTGAAGCCCAGAACTCTTGTGCAAAGTTGAAGCAAAGTCACTTTGTGCTATCAATCATATGACAGTTGTAGAAGTCAAATTGAAAGATAAAGTGCAGTGGATTCTATACTATTTGTTCTGGAAGCAGTGCCTGAAAAAGAATATGGAAAACTGAGAATTTTCTTCTCTGACCAGGTTCATAGGCTCTCAAATGAAGTCTCGTCTCTCTAATTCCATTCTACCACTCGCTATTTTATTTTCATTTAGGGAAAACAATAAAACTTGTTTGTAACTAAGGAGCAGTCCTGAAACGCAGTTCCTGCTGGGAAAACAGCACTGGAGCTCATCCACTGGGAGAGTGCTCATGCTCACTCGGTAGCACTGACTACCGGTCTACTAATTAGTGTTTCTCAAAGGAGGAAGCTGACTTCATTTTTTGGTTACATAGTCTCTGAAATTGCATCAGTGTTTTTATATAGCTTAGCAAAAATTAAAATAATAATAATAATAATAGCAATAAAAAAATCAGATAGTACTTCTGGCACTGGCAGCTTAAATAAAAGTTAATTTAGAATACTTTCTGGATTGAAGGACTAACATTAAGATTCAAAACTTTTTTTAGCTTTGGTTTGGTTGAGAGTGAATCGAAACTGCAGAGAGGTTTAAGCAGTTCAAAAATTGGGTGGCTGAAGAAATCATCTAGCCAGGGTCCCTGGCCAAAGTACAACTCTGGTAAATTAACTTTGGCTGGCCCACTGAAAGCATTTATTGATCATATTTTATAAAAAGAATATATCCACAGTGTAACCAGGTAAGGTTCTGCATGCAGCAAATTCCAGTCTCTGCTCCCTTTAAAATCTTTGAACCTAATACTTGGACTTGAGTTTACCAAGAACTGGGGTGAGACTTTACTGTCTTTTTTTGGTAAGTAAACCTATGTCTTGATTATGTTTACTTATTCGATAATCACCAATGGACAAAATATTACCCAATATGAATAAAACTGATGCACTTGAATTAGTTTTCCAGTTGTGATAATATGCTTGATTTTATCTACCTTGACTTTCTGCCCATGTCCCCATGTTGTCCAGCTGTTTATAGTATAGGAGATGGTTGAACTCTAACTGAACTGCTAAAGAAAGTTGACTATTCTGTCTGAAAATTGAACTATAACCTAATTAGCTCTTACTATTTGAGCTAACCATCTACATTTTTAATAAATATTATGGTGGTTCAAAGGAGCCCTGGTGGCACAGTGGTTAAGCTCTCAACTACTAACAGAAATGTCAGCAGTTTGAATCAATCCACTAGCCTCTCAGTGGGAGAAAGATATGGCAGTCTGTTTCCATAAAGATTACAGCTTTGGAAACCCTATGAGGCAGTTCTACTCTGCCCTATAGGGTCACTCTGAGTCAGAATTGACTTGACAACAATGGGTTTATAATTGTTCATACTCAGATGGTTTTTAGCCCGAACATTAAGAAACATTGGTAAGCAATATCTGACCCATTTGAATTCACTGAAGACTAGTTAGGACGCTGTGAGGAAATAAAGCTTTCTTTTTCTCCTAAGGGAAGAAAGATGATAACGGGGTAAGGAAATCAGAGAAGGGGGAGGAGGAAGTGTCAGGGAGGAAACAAAGTTGGCTAGGTGTCTGAAGTATTGACTGCTATATTGATACATTTTGGGAAATGTCTGAAAACTTACTTCACTGTCAGATAAATTAACTGCCACACAGGACTTTGTACCACACATGGCTTATAGAATACCAAAGAGCAAACCCACTGCCATCGAGTTGATTCCAACTCATAGCGACCCCCCTTGGGTTTCTGAGGCAGTAAATCTTTATGGAAGTAGATTGCCCAGGCTTCCTTCCATGGAGTGGCTGGTGGGTTTGAACTACCAACCTTCTGGTTAGCAGTCAAATGCCACCAGAGCTCCCTGGCTTATAGAATAGAGGGGCCAAAAGGATGAACTCTGGAGCCAGACTGTGCAAACTTGACTCCTAGCTCTCCCTCTTATGAGCTGTGACCTTGTAAAAGTTACTTATTCTCTAAATTCCTCTGTTTATTTCATCTGTAAAAGGAGCATAATAATATTACCTATCCTGGATAAAATGAATAAATATAAATAAAAATATTCAAAACAATAGTACCAGGCTAAGAGCTAAGTAATACAAGTATTACTTCTAATACTTGGAATTTAATGGTTTTGGAGGAGAGAAAAAGGGATACAGGTGGCTGTGGAAAAAGAGGCAATGGGACGAGGTTACTCAGTGTAGAAGAAAAAAAAAATGTTGAGCTTGCGGGTCATTAAATTGTCTAGTCATTTTGTTACTGTCAGTTATTTTAGGATAAATCTCTCATAAATTTGTCTCTCTTTGAACTTTTACTTTTTTGGTGTTTGTTTTTTATTTTGATTTCACTTTGCTTCTTGGGAAAGTACTATCTGAAAAATTCCGATGTTGATCTAAAGAAACTATTGCCCTAGAGCAGGTGTTTGTAGGTTTTGAGAAGTCTGAGAAGTCAATGTTTTACTTATGTATACTTACGTGCATTTATGAATAGTGTGTAAAAAAATTTTCTCACCAAATCTGCAACAGTACTGAGCCACCAAAAAGGTAAAGAATCATTCTCTGGAAGCCAGTTTACCTGTGGCCTCTTCGTAACACCACTTTTGACTATTTTTGATAACAGTCTTAGTTATCTAGGCCTGCTATAACAGAATACAAGTAGATGGCTTAACAAACAAATTTATTCTCCTACAGTTTAGAAAGTTAGAAGTCCAAATTCGGGGCACCAAATTTAGGGGAAAGCTTTCTGTCAAGTCAACAATTTTGGAGGAAGGTCCTTGTCTCCTTTTAATATCTGTGGACCCAGAGTTCCTGAGAGATCTCCATGTTTCTTGATAAAATCTACTCCTGGTTCTAAGAGGTTCTCAGCACAGGGACCCAGGTCAAAAGGACCCACTCCCCTCCCAGCTCTTCTTTTTTGGTTGTAGGAGGTCCCTCTCTCCCTGCTCGCTTGTTTAATTAGTTTTATATCACAGAAGAAGTTGACTCAAGGTACAACTTGATCCTGTAGATCATATCCTGTGTCATTAACATAACTGCTTCTAGTACTGCCTCATTAATATCATAGAAATTAGGATTTATGACACATTTTTATAAATGCCATTGAATTGGTTTCCCCTTATAGTGACCCTATGTAGAACAGAATTAAACACTGCTTGGTCCTTGGGCATCCTCACAATCATTGCTATGCTTGAGCCCATTGTTGCAGCCCTATGTCAATCCATCTTGTTGAGAGTTTTCTCCTTTTTGCTGACCCTTTATAAAGCATGATTTTTTTCTCCAGAGACTGATCCATCCTGATAACATGAGAGATACAGTCTGGGGATTCTCACTTCTAAGGAACATTCCAACTGTACTTTACATAGGATAATTATATATGATCACAAAATGGAGTATAATTTTTTGTTAATTTATTGTGATTTGGGTGAAGATTTACAGAGCAAATTCACTTTCCATACAGCAGTTCACATATACTTTGTCTCATGTCATTGACCACAGTTCACCA
>NW_006921713.1:4095559-4132871 GCF_000298275.1 Orycteropus afer afer | reverse complement strand
TCAGATCCAACTCATAACGACCCCTCCTTGGGTTTCCAAGGCGGTATCGCTACGGAAGTAGATTGCCCAATCTTCCTTCTGAGGAATGGCTGGTGGGTTTGAACTGCCAGCCTTCTGGTTAGCAGTCAAATGCCTTTGGCACTATGCCACCAGTTTAGTCACATGGACGAAGAAGAACGAGGCAGTGGGATTATTCTGTATTCAGGAAATCTTATTGTCATAAACAGTAAGAAAAATATTTATTTGGGCTAATGCCATGACTCAAATGCACACACACTGACTTCCCTCAAGGAGAATTTTATCCCTACTTAATTATCAATAGAGATCATAAGGCCCACAAGATGATCCTTTGAATAGTATATAGGTTTTGTCTACTGGCTTGGGGATCTGATCACATGTATCCCAGTCATGTCCCTAGAGTGTCTTTGTGTGACTCTCATTTAACTTTTGTTCACTTTCTCCATTATTAAAATGATGCAACCCCTTTTTGTTTTCTCTTCTATGAAAGCCCTTGCATACCTCTGGAGAACCACATCTGGAGGTAAGAAAGGCTGTGAAATTTAAAGAGAAGTGAGGTCATTAGTTTTCCAGAGTTATATCCTAGTTTTCTGGGGCAATTGAGTGGATGTGAAAGCAAAAGTAATTTTGAAGAAAACATTCCTTTTACATGGGTCACAGATGAGAAAAAAAACAAAACAATGAAAATCTTGGAAAATGGGGATACCTACTATGAAAAATAAAATGTGCATTAGTAAGGCTTTGGCTTTATCAGATAGACCTGGGGAAAGGATGCCAATCAAAGTTTATAGAATTTTGACAGTTTTATTCTAATCCTTCTCATGAGAATACAGAATAGAAGTGGTTTTGATAGTGTAAGGACAAATTTGCAATAATGCAGGACAAGTGTGGAACAAGTCAATGCTATAAAAGTGTTGGTAATCTTTGCCCTGTTGTTCTTGGCATTTTTCTCTATTGGTCCATTTTGTTGAGGAGAGAAAAGAAAGAATTATCCAGATTCTAGTTCCAGCTTTGCTATTCACTGGCTGGGGGAAAAATTTCTTTATACATTAAGAAAAAGGATTAAAAAGTTTCCATAAAACTCAACTCCATACTGCTATAAGTATACTATTTTCAATCCAAATCAATTTTCTATGATATAAATTTCTACGAGAAGCAGAGTAGCATTTTTTGTAAGCTATCCCTCTGAAACTTCCCAGTCCTTAACAAGATCAGAGCTTATCCTAGCCAAATTCATCATCAGAATTAATTTACTGCAATTGAGTTTCAACTTCGAGCTTATGCTCCTATCCGCCCAGAGTAAGACACATCACACTCCTTTTGTAAAAACCAATCCAGTGAGGTCATTCACAAGGAGCCTGTCTGCACAGATCTACCAACTCTGTTTTCTCCATCTATATAAGAAATTCTTGGGGAAGAGACTGCTAGGCACCCAAGTTTGCTTTAACTATGAAATTTTGGTGGTTGAAAGGGTTTTTAATATATCAAGATGTCACATATTTTTTATTGTTTCGAATAACACCGCCACAAGACCTGAATGCCAGGCTACTCTACTTTGGTATTTCTGTGGCAGACTGGAGACCCAAATGAGGAAACTCTTTGACAGGGAACAAAATTGTGGCTTCAGCAAATTTGGACTTCAGAATATAGAATCTAATAGCTTCTCATAGAGTAAAAATGCCCGGGTCAGTCAATATATCTAGAGACTCTGAGAAGTGTACCTGGTAATGATGGAGTGGTCTTGGGAGTACTAGAGAACAGTACACTTATAGTTAGTGTCCTCACTGTCAGTACCTGCTCTAGCTGTGTCAGTGAGTTCCTTTTAAGTGGCATTTTGGGGAATGCATGTGTAGGGATATGACAGAACAATGGTACACGCTACATGGATGGAGAAGGCTCTTCCATGAGAACATAATAAGCACCCCCTGAGGTTTGTTGGTCTGGTAGAGCCTGGTGAAACCCCTGAGACTATGGCCCCTAGCTGCC
Organism: Orycteropus afer afer; assembly: GCF_000298275.1. Taxonomy (NCBI): domain Eukaryota; kingdom Metazoa; phylum Chordata; class Mammalia; order Tubulidentata; family Orycteropodidae; genus Orycteropus; species Orycteropus afer. Next base: position 4,130,867 of record NW_006921713.1, on the reverse strand, counting down.
CTTCAGGTCTGGAATTAAACACACTCCTGTGGCTTCCAGGAACTCTGGTAGCCTAATGCCTAAGGCACTTGACTGCTAACCAAAAGGCTGGCGGTTCAAACCCACGAGCCACTCCTCGGAAGGAAGACGGGGCAATCTACTTCCGTAGTGATACTGCCTCGGAAACCCAAGGAGGGGTCGCTATGAGTCGGGTTTGACTGGACGGCACATAACAACAACAACAAAACCTGTGGCTTCCAGCCAAACAAAAGACAGGCATACGAGCTGAATATTTACATTAGGTAGATACACTCCTTTGAGAGATCAATCATGGGAAAATAGAAGGGCTGTGCATGCACAGGGAGACAGCTCAGGGGGCAGGAGAGCACGGGAGGGAAGGACACAGGGAAGAGGTAACTATGGGGAGGAAGTGGGAAGAGAGCTGTTGCATTGTGGGAAATTATAGTCAATGTCATGAGACAAAGTATATGTGAACTGCTGTATGGAAAATGAATTTTCTCTGTAAACTTTCACCCAAATCACAATAAATATTTTTAATAAAGAAGAAGGAGAAGAAGAAGAAGCACCCCTGAACAGAGTGGGAGGAAAATGTATGACAAAACTCAAAATAATAAAAAAGAATAGGCTTACTGGTCTGAAAGAAACTGATGGAACCCCTAAGACCTTTAGATACCCTTCATTCCTATAACTGAACTCACCCCTGTGATTCAACTTTCAACCAAATGATAGACAGGCTTATAAGGTGAACAAAAACACCAGGGAGTATGCACACATTAGAACAACATACCCACCATAGGAGATCAAAAGGGCAGCATTTGTCCAGGGATGAAGAAGGCAGGAAGGGATAGGAAAGAAGGACAAATGGAAATGGTGAACACAGGAAGTGGGAAGAATGTTATTACATTGTGGGAATTAGAATCAATGTCACAAAACAAAATGTATGAATTGTTAAATGGAAAACCAATTTGTTCTGTAAACTTTCATTAAATCACAAGAAAAAGTTTTTTTTTTTTTTTTAAAGCACTCCTGGGTGGGATTTTGACTAGGTCAAAAGCTCCAACATTGGTGGGTCCAATGAACAAACACTGTGTATAACTAAATTTGGCCTACTCTTTACTCTCCTTCCTTCTTCTTTAACCATCCCCACCTCCTCCTCCTGTCCCTCAATCTGGTATTCCAAAAACTACCTAGCCTGAAGTGAAATCTCATGGGACATTTGAATAGAACAGAATGAAAACAGTTACAGTGCTGGGTGCTGTGATGTTTGAAAACAGTTCTTATACAACAGAAGTAGTAATTATTTTTAAGGGTCTAGGATAATTTGAAGGTAAATTTAGGATAATAATGGCTAGGATGCAGAGAAAATGCTAAAGGAAGAACCCAAAGGGAATATCCTAGAGCAGACTTTGGAGCAGAACCACAACATATGGTATGCTACACAACCTTACCTGATGGCTCTACCTTAGAATAGAAAAAAATAATTGACACAGGTTCTGTGACTTTTTTCCAGCACACAAATCAAGTTCAATTGTTTAATTGCAATAAACTTCCTACTATGACACTGCAGATCATGACCTCTGTAATGGCCTTTATATTTTTGCTTCCTAGCATACATTTAGGAGCTCTGGTAGCATAGTGCCTAAGGCACTTGACTGCTCACCAGAAGGCTGGTGATTCAAACCCACCAGCCACTCCTCGGAAGGAAGGTTGGGTAATCCTACTTCTGTAGTGATACTGCCTTGGAAACCCAAGGAGGGGTCGCTATGAGTCGGGGCTGACTCGACGGCAAAACAACAACAACAGCATACATTTACATGACTTTTGGTGACTGTACTCCAATTTTCCTCTGAGAGCCTACCCTATACTCAACTTTCAATCCATGTGTTTCCTTCTTATGGAGTGATATCCCTCTCAAGCAGCAGTGGGCAATAAGAAAAAGCCCTGGGTAATTAGAGAATTACATTGCACTTGTCACAGTGATTGAATAAGAAATAAGCACATGCTCCATTGAAACAATATGTACAGAGACAACTGCTGGAACTTTTGCAAAAGAAACTCTATCTGGTTTGTTTTCTGCAGACATTTGGTGACCATGAGATAAGAGTCTGTCTGAGAGTGCAGCCAACATGGAGAAGAATAGAGCCAGACAGAGGAAAAAGAGGCACTGGGTTCTGATGCTATCATAAACTTTCCATAATGCCATAGCAAGAGACCAGAACTGGCTTCATTGACATTCAGCCTATGCAGTACACAGGGCCCAGTTTTCAGAAAAGCCTGTGCTTGGTTTAATGGTGCTATTGTCTTATAAATCTTAATAAATTTTATCTCTGAAGCTGTATTTTGTAAGTGAAGTTCAATGGAGCAATGGAGCACATGTCTGAGCAAAGGAGATATGTAAAATATATGTGTTTGCCATTCCATGCCACCCAATCATATACAACATTTGTGATGACCAATGAACACAGAACTCTAGTGGAGTTCACATGTGTAGGGGTTCCTCGAGACTCAAAATGAGTACAGGTAAGTTTGTTTTGTCTAATGAGTAAGAGTGGGTGTCAACAGCCTGGAAAGGCCACATATTCCTGTTCAAACAGAACTTGCTTTGATTGCAGGAAGAAGGCATTGACATTCTAAAAAACACAAACAACCAAAGAACCCTGTCAGATTCTAACCTGTGTGTTACTTCTCTGTAGGAACCAACCATTTACACTGAAAATGATAACATACAGGGAAAGGAAAAGAAACGTCTAATCCATAGTTCCTTTCCCTTTCAGTCCTTCCTTAGTCATCAGTAAACCTAGGATAATAGTGTTAGAATGTGTGTGTATCAAGAAGTGAAATAAAAACTGTTAATTTTTTGAAGTAATTCTACTATTCTGGTCAGAAGAAGATATTAAGTGCAAGCTACAAAATATGAACTATCCAATTTTGGTGATTCTACATGTGAGTTAAATGATCTTATATTTATTTGCATTTAAAATGGGCATTGAGAAGAATGGTAAAATTCATACTAATAATTAAAAATTTTAACTTTACTTAGAATGACTTAAAAGCAAATAAAAAATACCATAACAAGGTGAGTGGGAGACTTCAAAAAAGGAAAAAAACCCTTACATTTTATTATCTTTAATGGCAACTTTTTCCTGCTTTTTGAATTAGAGGTCTCTTATTTTAAATTTTTACAAGGCCCTGCAAATGGTATAGTCAGCCTGCAAGGGAGTTTTCAGCAAACCAGTAAATGCCCTTTTGTCAAGGTGTTTTCTTTTTTAAAAAATATATATTTTTATTTTATTATCACTTACCACTTAACAGTTCTGATGGTACAGTGCCCGAGGCATTTGACTGCTAACCTGAAGGCTGGCGGTTCAAACCCACCAACCGTCCACAGAAGGAAAGTGGGGCAATCTACTTCCATAAAGATTTGTTGTTGTTGTTGTTTGCCGTCGAGTTGGACCGGACTCATAGCGACCCCTCCTTGGGTTTCCAATGCAGTATCACTACGGAAGTAGATTGCCCAACCTTCCTTCTGAGGAGTGGTTGGTGGAGCCTTCTGGTTAGCAGTCAAGTGCCTTAGGCACTATGCTACCAGAGTTCCCCTATAAAAATTTACTACCTTGGAAATGGGGGTCACTATGAATTGGAAGGAGCTCTGGTAGCATAGTGCCTAAGGCACTTGACTGCTCACCAGAAGGCTGGCGGTTCAAACCCACCAGCCACTCCTCGGAAGGAAGGTTGGGCAATCCTACTTCCGTAGTGATACTGCCTCGGAAACCCAAGGAGGGGTCACTATGAGTCAGGGCCGACTCGAGGGCAATCAACAATCAATCAACATGAATTGGAACGAACTTGATAGCAGTGAGTTTGGTTTTTGACCACTTAAAAGAGCTTAATTGACTTATACCTTCCCATTGCAACTTCTCAGGCCCTACTCCTCAGTATTCTGTTACCCATGGACAAAATTTTCTTAGTGCTTTTAAGTAACTTGGAATTGAAGGAGAGAGAGCGAGAGCTAAAGTTGTCAAAAAATGGAATCAGATGCTTCTGGAAATATACCTCCATACTTTATTTATGAAGCTCAGGAAATATTGCTGTGGTGGAGATAAGGTATCAAAGCTTCATTTCCACAGATAATGGAATGAAGATTTGTGGAAGTCAAATTAAATCCATATAGCTTGGGAAGCAAAAAACTAGAACCCACCTGTCTTGATGACTAGGGCAGGACTCTTTCCATTCTACTCTGTGATACTCTCTCAATTGTCTATAGCACAGAGATGATTGGTATAATTTTGATTGCTAAACTGGTGCACCTATTTAATGAAACTCACCTCTCAGGTGGTCCTTGGCTGTGAATTTTTGTAAAACAAAGGGTCATTTGAATGAAACTGATGCCAATATATGAAGATGCCTGGCAAATGCAACTTAGCAAAATAAGTGCTATGGAAGAGTGTTGCTTTCCGTTTAACACAACTTCTTTTACAGAAGTAATGCAAATAAATGCATTTCTTATTCAGGAAAAAATTACAAATGACTATAATCTAAATAGATCTTTATAGATGTGACTTCAATTACAGTATATGCAAGGTAATCAATAATTATAGAAGGTGACTTCTGTAAGGCTATATTAGGCCTCAGAGCCAAGATTGAGATTTGAAATTTAGAACATTCTCTACCCAACCCCTGGAGTCAGTTCTTCATGCAGGGTATAGACTTTGGTCTCAAGAACTAACAGGGAGCAGGAAAAAAAAAAAAAAAATACTATTGCACTTGTACAATTTTCTAAAGAAGAGTCACGTACAGGGTGCATGGATATTTTTTATTTATTGAATGTTCTCAGCATTTCTCATTGGTGTCTCTAAGCAGCAGAACTAAGATCAATAGGAAGGCATAAAATTGCAAGATGGGAATGAAAAATGAGATTAAGAGTAATGCTTGTAAAAATGCAAAGATACCAGCTTGAGGGACAGTGGAGGGTACATGACACAGACTCTCTTAAGCTTTCCTCTATTTTTGCATGACAGTGCCAATGCTATGACCCTCTTGGGAAAAACTCATTCCAAAGTGTTGAGAAATAAAAGTCACTGTGGAGACAGGGACAGAGACAGTGACAGCATATGACTTCGAAGGAAATGACCATTCAATCAAAGTTGAGATGTTTGCCATTGTCCTAGGATCACATGACTATGATGTTGTTGCTTTTGGGGGGACTGTTTCTTGTTTTTCACAAATATACTAATATATCCAAATGAATACTTTATTCAAAATAGTTACTTTGGCAATAAAGGTAACCATTACTCAAACCATTTTTGAAATTACCTTTATTCTTTGAATATGTTTAGACTAATAAATATTTGTCCCTTAATTTTTAGAAACTGCCAGAAGCCTGTAAACAAGAAGTTTGGTGCATGAAACCATGATTTAAACTGATCATTCTTTTTCTCTCTCTTTTAAATTCTTTTACAATTGGTAATCAAAAATGGAAACTCTAAAGAAACTAATAGAATTGATTTTCTTTTATGGTTCATAAATTAATACTGAAGGCTTAAGAAAGAATTTGAACAATGACAACATCCTAAATGGTGATAGTGCCTCCCAACATGTCTATTCTGAAGGGTTCAATGTATATTTGTATATTTGGTTATGTTTGTAAAAATAAAACAAAGCAAACAGACAAGCACATGCAGCTTCTATAGAGGTTCAAGTATAAGTAGTCTTCAGCTTACGAGGGGTTCTGTTGGGATGACTCATTCTTAAGTCATGACTTAAGTCAGTTTTCATTATTGCCTTTTTTATTCATATCTTTATAATCTGATCTTTATTTGTCTTTGGTGGTTGCATGAAAATGAAAACACCAGCAAATTCTTGCCACAATATTATATGTAGTACATATCACTAATGATTAGATATACCAAAAAAAAAAAAACCACACAAAAATCCTGTGGTTTGTCACAACTCAAATATATCATAAGTTGGGGACAACTTGTATTTTTAAGCATCTTGGTTGTGTAAAATAAATAAATAAAACTTTGTTTTACGTAACTTAACTAAATAAAAATTCAGAGAAACCACTACACCTTGGATATAGACAACACATTCTAAGTCACTTTTCAATTCTCCCAATTTCTGGTTTAAGCTCCATCAAGTAAGAATTTCTTTTTTCTTTGGGCTGATTTAAGCTGTGATATTTTCAAACTCTCACAATCATAGTAAAAAGATAATTATCTAGTCCTTAGTCTTCACTTACCCTAATTTGGTGTTTACTGAAATACACCCACTCCTCACTTTTAGACATGGTTAGGTTGGGGTAGTGCCTAAGGCATTTGACTACCATCCAGAAGGCTGGTGGTTAAAAGAGTCCACCAGTCACTCCCGGAAGGAAGACTAGGCAATCTACTTCCGTAAAGATTTACCGCCTGGGAAATTCAAAGGGGGTAGCTATGAGTGGGAATGGACTAGATGACAGCGAATTTGGTTTTAGGTTCCAAAAAACAGGTCATTGTGCAAAATCAAGTATCGGCCTTTATGTGAAAATTGCGTAACTTCCTTACCTGCCACCTTCCACAGCCTGCCTTGCAGATACAGCTTAGATGATGCCCACTTGGAAGTGGCATAGGAGGATCCTGCAGGCCAGAGTCTGTAGGCAGTAGCTTCAAACTCCCCAGTTAACAGAGCTTTTCTGCTCCCTGACCCCTACATCCCGCATTCCCCTCAGCCCTGGGGTTACCACCTCCTCCACCTGCACCTCCAGGTCCTGTGTCACTCGGGGGTGGGGCGGGGTGGCGTGGTGGTGGCGGTGGTGGTGGTGAGGTGTGTGTGTTTTCCTTCCTGGGACCCATTACCCTCCCGATATGTTTCCTAGACAGCCCTAACCACCTGTCGCTCCTGCACTCGGGGCAGCCAATTCCCTTCCTACACCGCTAGGCACCCTTCCTTTTCCTGGCTCTGAGGCCCAATGCGCTGTGCCCTTCCTGCTAGCTTGAGTCTCTACCGGGGAGCAGGGGCCACATCCTGGACCCACACCTCCTGGCTGGGGTGCCTGCTGCTCTCCCAATACGATCCTCTTCGTGCTCCCTGCAACTTCCGCGCTCCTCCCTGTGCTTCCAGGAACTATCTCGGAGCAGTCTGGATGGCCTTCCCTCCCCCTGTTACTGCACCACGATGTGGGCGCCCACCTGCACTACGGGGCTACTTTCCCCTTCTCCTGGTGCTGTTTGTAGAAGTCCGGACCTCTCTTCCTGCACCACCTTCACACCGAGGTTCAGTCCAGACCCAGAAGTTACTGCAGTCCTCAGCTGATAACCACAACCCACTGTGGCTGCTGCTCCCTCAGTTCCGGGTTGAATCCACTGCGCTCCTCCTGCAGGCCCTCTCTTCCAGCGGCCCCTAGCTTGCCCTGCTCAGCGTACTTGGTTGTTCCCTTGACACTGCACCAACTTACCCCTCCAGATGCCTGGCTTCTGGTACCTTTTCCTTGTCTCCATCTTTGGGTGTGGCCATTGGCCTGCCAGATAGTAGATATTTTACTATTTCCGTAAATGCAAAATGTTAAATAACGAGACTGTTGTTAAGTGAGGAGTTGTTGTTATGTGCCATCGAGTCGGATGACTCATAGTGACCCCTCTTTGGGCTTCCCAGGCAGTATCACTGCGGAAGGAGCTCTGGTAGCATAGTGCATAAGGCACTTGACTGCTAACCAGAAGACTGGCGGTTCAAACCCACCAGCCACTCCTTGGAAGGCAGATGGGGCAATCTACTTCCGTAGTGATACTGCCTCAGAAACCCAAGGAGGAGTCACTATGAGTAGGGTCCGACGAAACATAACAACAACAACAACAACATCACTACGGTAGTAGATTGCCCAACCTTCCTTCTGAGGAGTGGCTGGTGGGTTTGAACCTCCAGCCTTCTGTTAGCAGTCAAGTGCCTCAGGCACTACACTAGCAGAGCTCCAAATGAGGAGTAGGTGTATATAAATTTCTCATCTGTTCCTCTGTGCTGCTTCCTGTTGCAGTGCATCTCAGCAGGACTGCAAGGCCCATTGGGGAAACCTGTTCTCTTGGTCTTGCTCTCACTCTCCATCTTACTCTTATTCTCTCTGCCACCCTCTCTTTCAGAGCTAAAGTCTAAGTCCTGCTAATATGGGGAAGAAGGAAGGTTTATTGTGTCTACCTATACCTCTTGTGGGTGCTGAGATTTCGGGAAATCTTGGGCCCTCCAAAGCAGTCATCCCATGAAAGCATTCAGCATATTTTTTTGCCCCCCCTCCCAAATCTATGCAGATACACCTGGAACATAGCAGGATCTCTATAATATTTGTTGCCTGACTGACTGAAAGAATGCATCTGCTGCTTTCCAGCATTCCAGAAGGGAAGTGGGGCACGTGCTTTCTGATCTCTTGAATTCCGAAAATGATGAGGCTCCTTCTAAGAGGATCTACAAGACCAATTCTAGGTATCAGAGGACTTCCTATAAAATGTAGTCACCTGAGGGGGTGGCAAGTTCTGAAATATTATTTTCTCCTCTCTTCACCATGTTTGGCTGAATTCTGTTCATCTTTTGGATTTCAGATGAGACTTTACCCCTTGATTCCTCTCTAGATTGTGCATTTCATGACTACAGAAGTCTTTTTTGTCCTCATCACCTTGTATTATCAGTTACTGTACTTGGCATATCAGGCAGTAAACATATATACATCTTTAACTAACAAATGTGAATATAGGGAGCTCTGGTGGTGTAGTGGTTATGGCATTTGGCTATTAACCAAAAGGTCAGTGGTTCAAATCCACCAGCTGTTCTGTTGGAGAAAGGTGAGGCAGTCTGCTTCTGTAAACCCAACAGGCATCACTAGGAGTTGGAATCGACTTGACGACAATTAGTTTTATTTTTCCTCCTAGAATGTAAATATGAATAAATGAACTATTTGAACAAGGCTATTTTGACCTGTTGAGGGTTACCCTGGTGGTTCAGTGGTTAAAGCACTTGACTGCTAACCAAAAGGTTGGCTGTTGGAAACCATAAGCATCTCTGTGGGAGAAAGATGTGGCAGTCTGCTTCTGTAAAGATTTACAGCCTTGGAAACCATCTGAGGGAGTTCTACTCTGTCCTTTAGGGTTTCTAAGAGTCAGTCAAGTCACTGGCAGTGAGTTTGGTTTGCGGTTTGGTGTTTTCTAGGTTTTTGTAGTTCAGTTATCTCAGAATGTTGGAAGTAATGCTCAGGCTTGGCTGTACCTTTGCAAAACATACAGATAATGGGTTAAGAGGGAAAGCTTACTATCTCCAAGTAGACATTCCCTAAACAGCCCAAAATTTAGGAAGGTGATTTGATTTAAGATGCCATTTTTCTAACTTTTCAGAAAGTTGCTTTAAAAAAAAGTTGCATATTCAAGGTGCAGTTAGCATGCTTAAGGACAACTTGAAGTCTAGCAAAGACAGAAATCATATATACATTTTCTGTTACATAACCAACAATCAATTTCTTACAGTTCAGATTCCTCAGTGATCATAAAGGGCTTTGAAAGGAACAGTACTCCTTACCAAGTAGTAGAGGAAAACGTCCCGTGGACATTTTGCACAGTGAAGATTAGGAAAAGCTGGTAAATCTTTAATGGACATTTGGCTCCATTCTTCATAGGTTTATGAGAACAGCTGCACTAAACTCACTAAATTGAAATGTTCTGAATTCTGCTGAGAAGAGTCAACTTTTCTTTCCTTCCTTCCTTCCCCTATTATATTTCTAGCCACCGTGTCTTTAGTCAACTAGTTCAGAACAGAAGTAATTCTACTTATGATTGGCACATGTTGGGGTGAGAGGAGTGCTTATTTCTAGTTGTTTAAACCTTTTTCATCTCCAATATGGTTGTACATGTTGTTGTTGTTATGTGCTGTCGAGTTGGACCTGACTCATAGCGACCCCTCCTTGGGTTTCTGAGGCAGTATCACTATGGAAGTAGATTGCCCCATCTTTCTTCTGAGGAGTGGCAGGTGGGTTTGAACCACCAGCCTTCTGGTTAGCAGTCAAGTGCCTTAGGCACTACGCCACCAGAGCTCCTATGGTTGTACATAGGAATTAAATTTTGGGGGAATGCAAAAAAAAAAAAAAAAAAAAGAAATCCAAAGAGGATATCAGTAGTCTGGATTTTCCTCTGGACATATGCTTTCCTTTCATCAGGTACCAAAGAAGGAGAGTTATTGTACGTACTCAGAATCATGACAAAAATAATCAAATGGGATATTTCATATTTATTGACTTGGGTTCCTCACAGATAAGCAGTACAGTCAATAGCAAAAATGAGAGTTAGATGATATTAGTCCTTTATCTTAAATCTGGAGCATATTATTTAACTATAGTTTTGGAATCTGGAATGTCTTTCACTGGGACAAATATACATTTAATAATTTTTTAAGTTTTTTTTTTTTTGTTCCCTTTAGTTTTGACAGTGGATCTTCATTAGAGGGGAAAATTGGATAATCAAGAAGCATCTGTTAAGTAACTAATTGCATATGCCACTGACATGCTGGTAGCATTTATAGCATACAATTTTTAAAAAAATAAAAGTTATTATTATGGAATATTTCAAACATATACAGAAGTAATGAGGGTGGTAAATCAACTCCTGTCTACACAAAGCTCAACTTCAGCATTTATAAACTCATAGCAAATTTTGATTTAACCAAACCCTCGAATGTTTTCTCTCTCTTTAAATTATTTTGGAGCAAATCTTGGATATTATAGAAAAGCGCTTTCGACTCTCTAAAAAATTAGGATTCTTAAAAAAAAAAAAACACCGTGACATTATCACACCTCCAAATTAACAATTCTTTGATAAAATAATATATTCATTAAATTCTGTCAATGTTCACATTTCTCCTATATTTAAATTTGCTTGTTTTTAATCAAGTTTTAAGTAAGACCGTATATTGGAATTGTTTGATGTTTTTAAACTTTCTTTTAATGTAAATATGGCCCCTCTTCTTTTTCCTTCCAGCATATTTGTTACTAAAATTAAGTTTTTTTGTTCTGTGAGTCTCCCTCAATCTTAATGTTTCGGATTGTATCCCTGTGGTATCATTTAACATGCTCTGCCATGAACTATATAGCCTGATAACTAGATGAAGAGGCTTAACCTACTTCATAGGCTGTATTATGTGTTTCTATTTGGTGACATCTAATATTTTTTCTCTTTTGTATAAGATATGTTTTAAGACTTGATTATACATCTTGTTTTCTATGTATTTTGTTAGTAAATATTTTATCTGCCAAAACAGATTTTAAGGCCCTTTGGGGAGCAATTGACTTCTATATCCTGTGTAGTGCTTTTCTCCAAGCTAGACTCTCAGCTGCTGGGACTATACCATTTGTTGAACTGCACTCTGTCTTCCAAACAAGAATGTATGGCATAACCATTGGCAAACATGGCAAAAGCTGACCCTATCACACTCATTAGTAAGAGGCTTAGGAAGAGGATAGATGAATTCAAAAACTGCTGTTCATTAAAGAGGAAAACAAGTTAACTACCAATGTTAATGTTCTTTTAAAGAACAGTTATTTTGCAAAAGTTTAATGTGCAATCAAGAAATTATTTATTTGAATTTTGTGTGTGGTTATCTGTATAAAGCTCTAACTCCGTTTGTAATTCAGATAGGACTACTTTGAATGAGGAGACCTGTGAGTGTATCTGGAAAAATTCTGAATTCCTCAGTGTGGAGACTTGACAGGAACTTTTTGTTCTAATAATTGAGAGTTCTACTTCTCCATCTCTTCTAAACCAAGAATTGTTTAATGCATTTAGGGTCTAGTATCAAACATGATTGATATTTTTGGATAAATATTTGGTTTGGAGTAAAATAATTATGAAAGACTGAATACTTTTAGTTTTTTTGGACAATATAATACTTTTTTTTTGTTTTAAATGTATATTCCTGAGTGGTTATGAGTGTATAGAGATATCTAATAAATATTTGCTGATTGGGAAGAGGGAAAATAAGCAGGCAATTATTTTTGTGTTGACTGTCTACCATGTCTGAGAGGCTATGCCATATGCTTTAGATACATTGATGTAAGAACTTCTGTGAGGAATATTCTTATCTCTTATTTGCAAGTACAGAAACAGTTCAGAGAGACTAAATAATGCGTCCAAAGCTGCCCAACTGCTGCACCGGGACACATAGTTAAAATTCAGTTCTATCTGATTTCAAAGCTTATGACCATTTCAATCTACCAGGGTTTCCATAATGTGTAGTGAAGAAGACCAGTGCTGAGAAGTGTTCCCTGAGTAAAGGATTATGTGGCTATATGAGTTTAGAAAACACTGAATGCCAAATCTCTTTCTTAGTGATATATACAGCTTCAGAGAAGTCTTATAGCAATCAAACTAAATTAAGTTTGTTAAAGCCAGCGTTTGACTATGGATACATTTGTTTTTCCCTAATAACTCTTTTGGCAATCCACACTCTGCTGAGCTGGACTGAGAGAAGTCCTGGTTGCTTTATTAGCTAACTCAGAAGGAAGGCTGGGCAATCGACTTCTGACGGCACATAACAACAACAACAACAACAACAGGTGTTTCTGCATGGGTATGGCATTTCATCTCTCTATAGTCCCTCATTTGTAAAATAAAATTTGACTAGATGTTCTCTAAGATCCCTTTCCTTGGTGACTCTAATTCATTTCTATATGAGCAAAACCCAGTGTGCCTTGTATTGATTCCCTCCACTGACTTTCCCACAGACATCTCAAAATATATAAAAATGTTCTTATCTTTTCCATTACCCCATTCTTCATCCCATGCCTTCCTGTATTTCTTTATCTAGTTAAGTGGCATCAACAGTCACTTAGTTGCTTACATCAGAAAACTAGTAATGAAACAGGATTCCTCCTCCTCTATCACCACCACATTTAATCCTTATAGCATAGTACTTAAATGTATAGGCTCCAGTGCGAGACTGTATGAGACCTTTGAATCCTAGCTCTCACTGTGGGAGAATGGGCAAGTAACTTGACTTCTCTATCTCAGTTTCTTTATGTGTAAAGTGACATAATAATAATTCTAAAATCAGCGTTATTGTGAAAATTACATGAGATTATTAAATACAGAGTGGATATTCATAACTGGTTTCTGTTATTCTGTATTTGAATCTTTTATATTCTCCCCCTCTTTTCCATCCCCAGTAATACCACCCTTACTCCAGATCTCCTTATGCCTTACCCTTATCCTTGTGAGAGAGTAACAATCAACACCCATGGAAGTAGCAGTTAAGCATACGATGTATCGCACTGGGCAAATCTGCTGCAAAAGATTTTTTTTTTAAGTGCTTAAGAGCAAAGATGTTACTTTGAAGACTAAGGTGTGCCTGTCCTAAGCCACAATATTTTCATTAGTCTCACATGAATGTCAAAACTGCACAATGAATAAGGAAGACCAAAGAAGAGTTGATGCCTTTGAATTGTGGTGTTGGCAAAGAATATCGAAAATACCATGGACTGCCATGACTGGGCAGTGTTTTGTTCTGTTGTACATAGGGTTTCTATGAGTCAAAGCTGACTCCAGTGGCATCTAACAACAACAACATCATCTAACTCTTGTCTGTTAGTTTGTTGTTAAGGGCTGTCAAGTCTGTCCCAACTCATAGCAACCCTATGTACAATAGAATGAAACACTGCATGGTTCTGGGTCATTCTCAAAATTGTTATGTTTGAGCTCATTGTTGCAGCCACTGTGTCAATCCATCTTGTTGAGTGAGGATCTTTCTCTTTTTTGTTGACCTTCTACTCCAGGGGCCTTCTGCTGTCCAAAGTATGTGAGATGAAGTCTGGCCATACTTTCTTCTAAAGAGCGTTCTGGCTATACTTCTTCCAAGCCAGGTTTGTTCATTCCTCTGGCAAAAAAAAAAAGCAAAACAACCAAACTCACTGCCGTGGAGTGGACAGTATCTCTATAGAAATAGATTGCCCAGTTTTCTTTCGGAGGAGTGGCTGGTGGGTTTAAATGGCCAGCCTTCTAGTTAGCAGTCAAATGCCTTAGGCACTATGCAATATATTCAATATTCTTCACCAACATTATAATTCAAATGTATCAGTTCTTTTGTGGTCTTCCTTTTTCATTACACAGCTTTCACATGCATATGAGGCTATTAAAAATACCACGGCTTGGCTCAGGCACACTTTAGTTTTCAAACTGACATCTTAACAATTCCGCAACAATTTAAAAAAGGTCTTTTGCAGTAGATTTGCATAATGCAATACATTATTTGACTTCTGACTGCTGCTTCTATGTGCTTTGATTGTGGATCCAAGTAAAATGAAAACCTTGGGAATTCAGTCTTTTTTCTGTTCATCATTATGTTTCTTATTGGTCCAGTGAGGATTTTTGTTTTCTTTATGTTGATGTTGAAGATTGTAGTCTTTGATCTTCATCAGTAAGTGTTTCAAGTCATCTTCATTATCAGTAAACAAGGTTGTATCATCAGCATATCTCACATTGTCAATGAGTCTTCCTTCAATCCTGATGCCTCATTCTTCTTCATATAGTCCAGTTTCTTGGATTGTTTGCTCAGCATACAGATTGAACAAATATGGTGAAAAGATACAACCCTGATGCACAACTTTCCTGATTTTAAATGATGTAGTTTCCTCTTTGTTTGAACAATAGCCTCTTGTTCTATGTACAGGTTCCTCATGAGCAAAATTAAGTGTTCTGGAATTTCCATTCTTTGCATTGTTATCCATAATTTGTTATGATCCACGCAGTTAAATGCTTTTGCCTAGTCAATAAAACATAAGTAAATATCTTTCTGGTATTCTTTGCTTTCAGCTAAGATGTATATGACATTAGCAATGATATATATCATTCCATATCCTCTTCTAAATCTGTCTTAAATTTCTGGCAATTCCCTGCCTGTGTGCTGCTGCAATCATTTAAAAATTATTTTCAGCAAAACTTTACTTCTGTGTGATATTAATGATAATTTTTTTATAATTTCTGCATTTGCTTGTATCACCTTTTTTTTTTTTATGAAATGGACACAAATATGAATCTTTTCTAGTTGATTGGCTAAGTACCTGTCTTCCAAATTTTTTAGCATGGAAGATTGAGTACTTACAGCATTGTATACATTTGTATTTTGCATTTTGATTGGTATTCCATAAATTTCTGAAGTTCTTTTTTTTTTTTGGCCAGTTTCTTCTGTGCAGCTTGGACTTCTTTCAGAACCATTGGTTCTTGATCATATGTTACCTCCTGAAACGGTTGATTATCAGCCAATTCATTTTGGTACAGTGAGTCTGTGTATTCCTTTCATCTTCTGATGCTTCCTCCATTGTTCAATATTTTGCCCATAGAATCCTTCAATATTGTAGCCGTAGGCTTGACTTTTTTCTTCAGTTCTTTCAGCTCGAGAAGTGCTGAGCATGTTCTTCCCTTTTGTTTTTCTAATTTCATATCTTTGCATATTTTGACATAATATTTTACTTTGTCTTTCCACTCACCCTTTAAAATCTTCTGTTCAGATCTTTTACCTCATCATTTCTTCCATTTGCTTTAGCTACTCTATGTTTAAGAGCAAGTTTCAGAGTCTCTTCTGACATCCATTTTGGGCTAAGTGTGAAACAGACCATCACTTGTTCGTATGTAAATTCAAGCTGAAGCTGAAGAAAATTTAAAAAAGTCCATGAGAGCCAAAATACAACCTTGAGTATATCCTACCTGAATTTTCAGACCACCTGAGGAATACACTTGATGCATTGAACACCAGTGACCAAAGATCACACAGGCTGTGGGATGATATCAAGAAGAAAACAAATAGCCATTAAAAACAGGAAAGAAAGAAAAGAGCAAACTGGATGTCAAAATAGACTCTGAAACTTGCTCTTGAACATAGAGTAGCTAAAGTGAATGGAAAAAATGAAACTTGTTTGCTTCTAAAGAAGTGAATAGATGTAATTTATTCATTACTTTTTTGACCACGTGATTTTTTAAAACACAGTTGTCATATTACTCTGTCTTTGAGCTTTTTTGCCCCAGTTGACTTGCTGTCCTGGTTCAGCATTGGTATTATGCTTAGGCACTTTCAGAGGCTGTTTGGAATGTATCTGCTACAGAATGCTTGTCTGACAGATACTTATTCATCTTTAAACTTGAAATATCCACAGCAACATTCTTGGTCCCACATGCTTTTCCAGAATCTTGCTACTCCTTATGAAGAGATGGAATTATACAGTTCTACTCTACAGACATGGGCTCATCATGAGTTCTTGGATAGCAGGCACTGAACTCTAAGGGACTCCAAAGTAATTCACAGGGAGAAACAACATGGAGAGGCCCTCATGGAGAAGAACTGAGATGCTCAGCTAATAGCCAATGTCAACCACTGACTGTGACTACAGTCATATACATATATAAGACTCCATATATATGAATGAATTTAAATATATTTATTTATTTATTTAAATTATATATTATTTATATATATATAAATGAGTGCATATATATATATATACACACACATATATGAATGAACACATATATGCATGTATTTATATATGTATATATATAACCATAGGAGCTCTGGTAGCATAGTGCCTAAGGCACTTGACTGCTAACCAGAAGGCTGGCGGTTCAAACCCACCAGCCACTCCTCAGAAGGAAGATGGGGAAATCTACTTTGGTAGTGATACTGCCTCGGAAACCCAAGGAGGGGTTGGTATGAGTCGGGGCCGACTTGATGGCACATAACAACAACATATATACATATATATACATATATATATATATATATATATATATATATATATATATGCAACTGTGTGTCAAGCACTGTTTAATGTGTTGAGAAGTAAACAAACTTCAAATATCCTTGCCTTCATGGACTACACATTCTCTATAACCCTGTGGCCATGAAGAAGAAATGGAAATACTCTAGCAAGAGAGACATCCCCGGTGAGGCAAGAAGAGAGTTTAGGAAAGCACCCAATTAGATAAACTTACTAATATGCAAGATCGTTTACTTTTAGCATGAATTAGAAGAACAAGCTGGAAGGATAGAGAAGCCCTTTGAGTTCATCTGCCTACTCATCTAACCAGTGAACTTCATGGACTGTTATACATGCAAGCTTCCTTATAATTTAAACCTCTTGTGTGCTGCATATGGTGATCCGGGCTAGCCGTCTGGGATGCGACTCCTGCTTCAAGAGTAATGATTAAGTTTCTAGCACTCACTGTCGTTGCAGGAGCTGACTGTTGTTGAAGTGTTATTATTAATGAGAATTATTACTGGACAGCTTGAACCAGAGGATAATTTATTCTCCGTGAACTTCTAATTGCAGTAAAATGGTTCATTCACTGCCACACTTGTCCATCTTGTTTTTTCCTGTCTTCCAGGCATGCTTGGTTGCTATGAAATAAGCAGAACTGCGCAAGCTGCACAAAAAACAAAAGTCTGCATTTATGAATACACTGAGGAAACTGGTCAAAAAGGTTTAACTCAAGTAAGAGAGCCTTGGAAAAGTGGTAAAAAGCAGTCTGCATGCTCAAGGGTGTCAAAATAAATTTGTATGAACCAAGGCACCTACTAAGTGCAAGGCATAATGTCAAAATAGGAAATCAGTGTTTCCAGATGGCCTCTCACAACTCTTGTTTTTGAAGCTCACACTTCCTCTCTGGCATTTATAATAGAGAGTTCATTCTCTTATTTTAAAATTCAGCATGTCCTTTCCACTGCCTTTTGCCTTTTACTTGACTAGATTACTTTGGGAAAATGAAACCTGTCCATAAAGATGACACATATATTTTCTTGGTAATATCTTCAATGCTATGGTTCCTTCCTCCTAATTTTTGCCCTTTCTCTGTCTCCCATTGATTCCATTGTGTATCCATCTGTTATCTCTGGTAGAATTGTTGCCTTGCTCTCTCCTAAAAATGTCATCAAGTCTTCTCCTGACTTGTTGCTATCATGGTAATAGACACTTGTCATAAGCTATTGATTCATTATTATATTTATATGAGATTTGGTCACTTGTGGTTTAGCAGGCTTAAGAGACAACCTGATTTCCAACCAGTAAATGGATTAAAATCTGTCCATGATGGATGGCACATTAGAATTTGTATGCTATTATTATTTAATAGGAAAGCCTCTGAGTGGACTGTTGTCTGTGCATCACCTGGGGAAATTATCCTGGCTGCCAAAAAGCATTCATGCTACTGTAGAAAACTTTAGTGGGACACACAACCAGAGAGAGACAGACAGATAGCAAATAGATAGACTGGGTCATATCTTCTCTCTTAGTCTTGATAAATTTATATTCACTGGAGAATAGAGCTGGAGGAATCTGAGGGATATCTGTGTAGGTGCTAAGAACACAGAGTACCTCTTTGACTTCAGGTTCTTACCATGATCTAACTGTTGTTGTTGTTGTTATGTATCGTCGAGTTGGACCCGACTCATAGCGACCCTTCTTTGAGTTGCTGAGGCAGTATCACTATGGAAGAAGATTGCCCAACCTTCCTTCTGAGGAATGACTGGTGGGTTTGAACCACCAGCCTTCTGGTTAGCAGTCAAGTGCCTTAGGCACTATGCTACCAGAGCTCCCATGATCTAACTAGAACATCTTATATGATGAATAGATAGCTTACACTGTGATTTGAGGGACACTGGAAAAGTACCCATAAAATTCCTAAATAGATGTACCATGCCTACCATGGAGCCTGGAATTCTGCCCTGGGAGCCATTCCTTTGGGATCAAGCAATAGCCAGTAATTATCCATTATGGGAGAGGGAAAACCACAATCTAGGGGTGCTGGGGATCATTGCAGTTGCTATTCAGTAATTACTGATGGGAGAAATCATATACTGTGTGTTGGGGCAGAAAAAGATTGAAATCCACTGGGTGAAGACATTGTCTTCTCTGGATTGCCCTGAGAATATATAAAAAGCCATTGTAGACAACAGCTATACTGAGAGGCAGTTATGTAGAAAGTGTTCTCCTGCAGACTTTGCAGCCAGACTCCCTTGAGCCCAAATCTTGACTCTGCCCATACTGCCTGAATAACCTTTGGAAAGTTATTAACTTCATTATGCTTCAGGCTTCTTAGCTGTAAAATGGGGCTAGCAATTATATGTAGCTCATAGGGTTATTGTGAGAATTGAATGAGCTAATGTTCCAAACCAAACCAATCAGCCAAACAAAAACACTTCAAACAATGCCAAGCACTCAGAAAGGGGTCCAAATTGGAGATCCTGGATACAGTTGGAGTAAAAATGTGGAGCAAAATTCAAAAACACAAAAATGACCAGAATTACTGGTTGGGTACAGACTGCTGGAACCCTTGAGACTTTGGCCCCTTTGGGCCTGGAACTGGATTCACTTCCATGGATTGGCTCTCAGCCCAACAGTACAAAAGGCTACAAGCAGAACAGCTACTCCAGGGAGATGCACCCACCTACACTAGCATAGAGCCAAAGGCACTTGACTGCTAATCAGAAGGCTGGCGGTTCAAACCCATCAGCCACTCCTCGGAAAGAAGGTTGGGCAATCTACTTCCGTAGTGATACCACCTCGGAAACCCAAGGAGGGGTCGCTGTGTGTCGGGTCCGACTTGAGGGCAAATAGCAACAACAACAACAACAACCCTATAGAGACGCACCCCTTAGATCAATCAACCATGAGACATCAGAAGGGCAGCATTCACGTAGAGGGAAAGCTGGACAGACAGGAATGCATAGATAAGAAGGGCACAGGGAAGGGGTACTCACAAGGAGGAGATGGGAAGAGAGCTTTTTATTGTTAGGATTGTAATCAGGACTGTGAAACCAAATGTGCATGAACTGTTGAGAGAAAACTGTAAATTTGCACCCAAATCACAATTTAAAACCAACCAACCAACCAACTAACCACTATCAGACCTGGTCTTGCACTTAGCAAGGACTACAGAAGTCTCCACAATTACTAAAAGTACTTTTTAGGGTAAATTTGTCCTTCTCAAATTGCTCTTTTCCAAGGTAGTTTGAGATTGACCACAGTATATTCATGGCATTTTGATGAGCTGAAAAGGCGGGCGGGGGGGGGGGAAGGTTTCTTAGCCTTACATACTGCTCTTCTATCCCCCCCTGTCTCCTTTGCACTCATGTGGCCAGTTCAGGTGGTTCTCTTCAGTGGGAAGCTTCTGAGACAGTAGTCCCCTGAAGACAGTGCATGGCTCCATTGGGAGAACTGCTTGAGAGGACAAGACAGGAGAAAATTATTGCTTTTTTGTTAACCATTTTTGCCAAGGTCTTTCACCAAAATCTTTCCTCACATTTGTGTTCTCTTCTGGATGATGTAGAGCATGTTTTGTCTAAGTGGTTAGAGATGACCCAGTGTTAGTGACATGATGAATATTGTTCACCCATGGAGCCTGTACTTTAGAGACTGACAGAGCAGAGTTCAAGTTCTGTCTGTGCCACCTACTACCTCTGTGACTCTTGATAAATCACTAATGTCTCATAGCTGCATTTTCTCATTTACAAAATGGGCATACTAAAATGTGCCACCTTCCCAGTGTGGTAGAGCTAATCAAATGTGATGATTTTTGTGACAGCATCTTGTAAACTGTAAATGGTGACATAGATATGAGTTGTTATTATTAGTGGTTCCATTAATTTCCCTGTTCCCTATGAGCAGACCTGAATTTTAGCAGCACCTGTGTGCTGTCATCACTTAGTTGATGATTTTATTTAAGGGTTTTACCCAAAAGCCTGTAATCGGCAATTGTACGCAGGCTTCTTTGGCAGTGGGGATGGTGTATACCCATCACTGAATTATTCCAGGGTACCAGGGCTCAACCTCATAAAATAAGGGAGCCTGAAAGTTTTCAGAAGGGGTTATTCTCCCTCCTTCAATTTGTAAATCACACAATATTAATAGGAAACTTGTTGGAATCATGAGCTGTTTTTTGGTGATACTGTTACTCTGATAGTTGATAAAACACCTTCAGAAACCAAGAGAATTAAAGTTGGCCTGGGTCGAATGAATGCTATAAATCAAGATTACCTGAAGGGAATAGAGAGATAAGGGATTAAGCCAAGTACAGAGATAACAAGAGGAACTATCCAAGGAGCTTGGAAAAATTTACCCACTTCCAGGAACAATGTCTCTGAGTGCTATGAAAGAAACTCACTCTGATGGAAAATTTTCACTTGTAAATTCATGTAGTAAAAATAATAGTTTTCTTAATTTTGTATACAGGGCTCAATGTGGTGACTTTTGGCTGCATAGGCTTGAAGTGTTACAAGAAAAAAAGATGAAAGGGTGTCACTGTCAAATGTGGACAGAATTCAATTGGGTCAGAACTGTGTTATGGAAGTCCCAGGAAACATTTTCAAATAATTTTCTTTTCAGGCTTTCATCATGGACAGAATTTGAGTGTAGGCAGGTGCTTCCTAGGGAAGTCTTCATTTTTTGCTGCTTGGAAAATGGAGCAAACAAGTGGCTGGTATAGACCCTTGGCACCAAACGACTAGGAGCAAATGGAACACTACAGGGACACAGAACTCTGCCTGCCACTGAGCATATTATTGGAGAAATACAGTACGGAACCCAGCAGGCTTCTACAAACAACGCATCCCTTTAAGTTAATTGGTGTTATATAGAAGCTGAAATGCACCACTTATTTACAAAGCTACAGATTTATGTAAAGCAAAACCAATTACACTTAATGCCTAAACTATTCCAGGTGCTCAATGATAATGTTGCTAGGCACTAGAGAAGAAACTGCTGTGTGAATGCATCCTGTTCCGAATGGAAGCATGTGTAGTTAGTGCAATTTAGCTAATTACGAGTGTCAACCCCAACATGAGAATTCTGTCATTTGGTGTTTGCTTTGGGTCAAGTTTATAATTCTGTAGATCTCCTTTCATGTCTAAGAATGGGTGAAAGTGTAATGAGCACCCTTTTTCCATTATGATATAGAAATTAAGGAGATGAAGGCAAATTTTGAGGAAAAATACTACAACAAAATAAGGTGGACCCTTTTTCTAAGGGAGAAATTGTGAGAGCTTCTCACTTATGCTGAGGTGAGGTGTTTAAAGGTTTCTTGATCTTTTGGGTGTTCCTAAACCCAAATTGCATACTTAGCATTTAACCTCTTGCAGCAAGGAAAGATTTTAAGGAATCCGTTTCACTGTTCTGCCAGAGTAGAATGCTAAACAAAGAAAGATTAGAAAAAGTTGCAAGGGAAAGAATCTATGCTCATAAAAGGTAGCCCTTCCACTTGTCCTCTAAATAAGCAAGCAAACAAAAAATAGTGGGATTAAGAGAAACACCTGGTGTTTTACAGCTGCTCGTTGGCAATTAAAAAAAACTGCATCATACCAAATCAAGTTGAATAAATCTTTTATTCTACAGATCTAAAATATTTTGTGTATACACAAAGGCAGCTTAATTACAAATCAGTTGTGATCAGCTAACATATACACCTATCCTATTCAGCATTAACTGTCCTGAAAAGTAGTGCTTCTAAAACTTTTGGTAGCAGAAGGATGATTTGAGTATGCTTGTTAAAACCACCAATACCCGGGCCCACAGTGCGAAAGGGGTTTGAATTAGGGTGGTGTGTAATAGGAGCCAGAAAGATTCACCTGAAGTGTAGGGTGTTCAACCAAACATTGACAAGCAACAAATACTACAACAGTATGAGACTTTAGTTTTGACCTTTTTTTTTTTGTATGCATTTCCACATTTCTTTGCTTATAAAGGAAAAAATCTCTTCTGCAAGAGGACTCTCTGCATGCATTTGAGTTTGCAGCAGTAAAGACAAAAGATGCCATTTGTGTTAGGCAATTGCTCTGGTGGCATAGTGCTTAAGGCATTTGACTGCTAACCAGAAGGTTGGCAGTTCAAACCTAACAGCCACTCTGTAGAAGGAAAACTGGGCAATCTACTTCTGTAAAGATAGACTGCCTCAGAAACCTAAAGGGGGTCACTATGAGTTGGAATTGACTTGATGGCAGTGAGTTTGGTTTTTGGTTATTTGGTTTGGTCATTTACCCTCCTCTTAGCACTCTTTTAACCTTCTTTAGTTGTCTTTCCTCTTATCCCAGTAAGGCCAGCATTTATATTATTTTACAGCTTTTTTCATATGTGGATATTCTGTTTATTAAGGACCTCAATTTTAGTAAAGTTGCTTTTGAATTCAGAGAAAATTTCCTTAATTCATATCTTGATAGTGCAATATCAAGATCAGATATAGTAAAATCATGTATAGCTTTACTGTTTACTCAGACACAGATAATACAGGTATGCGTTGCTTAACACCCATGATATCTTCTGTGAAATGGGACGTTATAAGATTGGGATGTTGTGTGAACACCATGTTAAAACCTTATGGGAGTCTGCTTTTGCTGCTGCTGCTGCCACTGCTGGAGATGGCACTGCTGGAAGGTCTGACAGCAGCATTCACAGCGAGCTAGCAGAGTGAGCAGAGCAGAGCTGAGCGGAGTGAAAGGTAGAGAGTGGGGAGGGAGCAGAATGGGCCCTGCCCTGGCCACTGTTCTGCTTGCCTGAGGAGCTGGAGAAGCCAGACACCAACACCACTACACCCACCACCTGCCTGCTGGTTACAGCTGGAGAATCTGTGTCCATTGCCATGTCCTCCATCCCACCTGCCTGGATCCCAGTCATGGTCCAGTGCTACAAGAGTTTCAGTTTGGAATCTGTAAAACCATTAAGGGTAAGTTGATAAACAAAAGGAGAGCTGCTTTCCTTTTCAAAGAACAACAACAAAGAAAAAGCCTTATGGGACTACAGACATATATGTGGTCAGATATTGTCAGACGAGACGTTTAACAAGACATACCTGTATGTGGTCACAATGTCTGGCACGTGGCAAGTGCTCCATAAATATGTTGAGATAAAAATATGAACATACTATTAGTTTTCCTATTAAAAACTCTAAAATATCATATATATTGCTTTTAGTGACCAAACCATTGTTAAAAGTTATAAAATATTATGTATTTAGAAGAGTATCATTTTCTGTCATAGAGTCATCACCTAGACTTTAAAATTCCTTTATAAATTCTAACGCACAACATATGGATGCAAAAGCATAATAATTTACTAGAGGGATCATAATTGGTCTTTGTAAATAAAATAGACACAGACTGGTCATAAAGCCTGTCCCATATAAATTGGCTCTTACACTAAAATGCATAAAGCATTTGACTGAAGAAAACAATGAATAGTGTGCTCATAAGACAGGTGAAGTCAAATACAGTTTCATAGGGCTGTCTCCCAAGAATCAATACTTGAAGAAAATTCCTGTATACTGCCATAAAATTTCAGAGACTTTTCTTGCAGGAGAAGTGTGTCTTCAAGATTACTTCCATTGATGTTCTGGACATTAAAATGATTTAGATTACAATATCTAAAAAAAAAAAAGAAAGAAAGCTTTTCTTAGGACCAGATGTAGATGACTTGATAAATCATTTGCTTCCCTCCTGTGCTTGTCTACCTTTTATGATGGACCCGTAGATACTGGCACAACAGTGATAATTATTTAAGAGCTCTACTACCAGAACAGTCTTTATAAAAGGACAAAAAGAATTTTAGTGCAAATTAGGATGCCACATAAGGACCTTTAGATGGCGCTGTCTTATAACCTGCAGTGAGTCTGTTTTCAATGCTGACAAAGAGACTGAAACCTTATCAACTTTTCAGAATACATGAGGGGCCAGGACTCATAAAAGGTTCATCATACTGTACTGGGGATTTGGAAATTTGATGCTGAGACTATGTGGAAAGCATCACTGTTGAAGAAGGACTCCATGAATATATTTCTAGAATGTGCTCATGACCTATGGAAAATATTTACCTCAGAAATGGTTTTCCTGAGTGTATTCTAAGTACCAGGTGCCACGATACTCACTCTAATTTATTTAATCCTTACTACAACTCTAGAAGGATGGAGTCATCCCATTTCACAGATTGGGAAACAGAAGTTAAAGAGGTTAAATAACTTGCTTAGGGTTCATATGAAGAGTCATTGGCAAAAGCTGGCTTTGGAACTAGAACTCTTATTCTGAATCCTGGGCTTTTTCCTCTATGGCATGTTGCTTCTACAGACATATTATTTTCTTAATCACTTTTGGGTAAGCTCCAGGAAGATAGGAATTTCTGACTGCTGTATTTACTGCTGTATTCCTAGAACCTAGACCAATGCCTGACACATAGTAGATGTTCAATAAATATTGGCTGAATGAGAAAAAATATGAGCTATAAGTTAAATTTTATCACATACAGATAAACCTCTGGAGTCAGACATCTATTTTTGATTTGTGAAGTTTTCAAAAGCTAATTTTACCTTCTTTTCCTTGCCAGTATATTGCTAAAAATAACTGTTAGAGGCAGTGAATACTGCCTGTATAACTCTGGTCATTTGTTTCTGATTTATGTCTCTCTTAAAAATTGTTC
Organism: Orycteropus afer afer; assembly: GCF_000298275.1. NCBI lineage: Eukaryota > Metazoa > Chordata > Mammalia > Tubulidentata > Orycteropodidae > Orycteropus > Orycteropus afer. Next base: position 4,105,429 of record NW_006921713.1, on the reverse strand, counting down.
TGAGTTATGCACAAAATATAACTGGGATCTTTTACAAAATGAGTGCAATGATATCACCTTTATAAGATGTGTTGTACAACACTGGAGGGACAGGGGTATTAAGTTATAAAAACAAATACCCTCTTACTCCCTGCCCCTCCACAAGAAATACCTATAATTTCTTTTTATTTTAGCATCTAATATGGGATATAGTTGTTTTATTAAGTACTACAGACATATTTTCCTAATAATTTTCAGCAAAGAAAAGATATTTAATCTACTTACTTCCTCCTCCCCTCAAACTGTAAAGTTTTGGGTATGATATACCAACATTACATTATTTTTAAACTAATTGAGGAGTGTTCTAATACAGACCAAGGCAGGAGACTTGCGTCTTGGCTATGAGTGAAGTGTAAGTCTGACCTGACACCCATGGATAGTTCCTAACTGTTCTCCACTGAGGCGCTGACCCTGATACGATTAGTTTCATTTTAGGACTTACACTAGGAATGCATCACACTAAATATAAGCTTGACAGTGGAGATGACCCTTGGGTGTGACTACAGACATTATACCAAATGCATATTGCTTGAGATGGTATTTCATAATCAAAACCTTGGAGATAAGATTAACTTGGGTTTGCCCTGTTCTTAATAAGTATGCCATCATTATCTGTCTCTGAGCAGACAAAGCTTTGGGTTGGTGAATATTGGATTGCAATTGGATGTGTATTGAGATCAAATACCATTTGACTCATAAATAATAGGTTTCCATAACACTGCCCCTGGGACATTATGCTTTCTTCTGTTTCTTTGCATACTTAATGTTCATTAGTGTTTGATCAAAAAAAAAAAAAAAATCAGTATATAAATAAATCACAACCACAGACTTCTCATTGTAGACACAGAGCTTACTGCTTTAGGTTCTGTGGTAGTTTAGGTTGTTGTCAACTTGGCCAGGCCTGGTTGAGTGGCAGGGCAGCTGGATGTAGTTATTCTACATAGTGGAATCTACTGGAGCAGCTGAGTTGCTGCTTTAGAGATGTGGCACACTTCCAGTATATAAGAAGCAGCTTTGAGGAAGGTCTCTAGATTTTTGGTGTGCTTAAACCTTGGATGTATCCAAGTCGTTGTTCAGCACCCTGTGATCTTGGAACCTTGGTACGCTACTGAATTTAGGATGTTTTCTGGACTTGAATTAGTGGCCTGCTGTGTTGTCTGGCAATGGCAGGACTGTGCCTTTTTATTTGTCAACCTTGGATTTGTCAACATCAGCAGACAGCAGCTGCCTGAATGAAGAAATGCCTCCAGCTTAAGTAGGTCAGGAGCAGGAGGCAGAGCTGAAGCCCAAGGTTGAGGAGCTTTCACCCAGCCATTAGAGCTTGGCACTTTGAAGTCGGACATCTAGCCTCCCAATCTGTGAAAGAATAAACTCCTGTTTGTTCAAGCCATCCCATTTGTGGAATATTCCTGTCAGAGTGGTGCTAGGTAACCAGAACAGGTTCTGTACTGTTTCTTTATTGTTTCTATACTGTTGTGGTTTGACCCATCCAATCCCAATGACCAATAGGTACCCAAGGTGATGTGTGCCTTTGCACTAATGAAGTTGATTCTAACTACTTAATTTCTGCAGGCCTATTTTCCAAAATCTCCTTTCTTGTCACATGTAAGACTTATTCTTTTCCTGTGGAATGACTGAACAATAGGCAGTAGTCAGCATTGGCAGTTATTTTAACTGAAGAGATTGGTTTCCTCCAATCTGTTAGAGTTAAGGGAATTATTAGGGAGCAGGTAGAGAGCTTCGCTATGTGACTTACAAGGAGTATGGTATAAGGAAACAAACAAACTTGGGTCTGAATCTTAGTTGTATGAACTTGGCCAATTTACTTAACTAGCTTTCAACTTTAGTGTCCTCACTGATAGAGTGACAAAATCTGTGTAACAAGGAGGTGGTGGAGATTGAATGAGGTTGTTTGAATGTGTCTAGCATGCTGTCTGAGACATGGGAGTGCTGGACACATAGCAACCCCACGAGACAGAGTAGAAATGCCCCATATGGTTTTCCAGGCTATAATCTTTACAGGAGCAGATTGCCAGGTCTTTCTCCACGAGCCACTGGGTACAGGTTCCAACTACCAACCTTTTGATTAGCACCCAAGCACTTAACAATTGTTCACAGGCAAGGTATAATGGCATTGTTATTGCTAATGTTAACCTTTTTGAGCATTTATTCATGCTCACAATAACTTTATGAAGCAGTTATGATTATTTTTATTTCCATTTTACAGATGAAGAAACTGAGGCTTAGCAAAGTTAAATAGCTTGCTCAAATTTGTACAGATCATAAGCTGTGGAGCTGAGTTCAACTGGGCTGATTCTCGAGATCAGCTTTTAAACCACTTCATGAAAGACAAGAATCAAATTGTACAATGGGAACAAAAGTAAAGATTGAGACACGGTCGAGGTTTATGGCAGTTGACAGGTAGGCCCCACTTATTTGTTTGGAGGCAATGGATGGAGGTGAAAGAAGCCCTATTTTCAATTTCAGTTTTCATCATCCACTCTGCGTTATTGGGAGGCTAAGGAAATTCCTTTAGGTTCTGTTGTAAGACTCTGCTTCTCTGATTTGATTTTCAATCTAAGAGAGACTGGCATTTTAGGGAAGATACACATTATAGAGGGTGAATTTGGTTCCTTATTTACTTTGAAAGGTATGAAATAATTTAGAAATCTATGACACCATAAAGGCTTTGATTTTGCCGTTAGTGATCTGCCTTGCAAGAGGTTTATTTAGATATCTCTCTCTCATATAGGACCATAAGCTCCAGTGGAGCAGGATTGTAGGTATACATGAAACACTGATTGACTTACTGGCTTTGTATCCTTCTAGTCCACAATAGTACCTGTCACATAGTTGATGCTCCAAAAGAGAATTATTAGATGAATGCAAGAACGATTCAGGCAAAGGAGCAATAACAATGTATTGGATAACATATGACTAAAACAATAAATAAATGGAAAACCAAACCAAACTCACTACTATTGAGTCAATTCTAACTTACAGCAACCTTCATCGGGTTTCCAAGGCAGTAAATCTTTACAGAAGCAGACTGCTTTGTCTTTCTTCCATGGAGCAGCTGGTGGGTTTGGACCACTGACCTTTTGGTTTTCAGCCAAATGTCTTAACCACTACACCACTCACCAAACACCAAACCCACTGTCCTTGAGTCAATTCTGACTCATAGTGACCCCCATAGGGTTTCCAAGGCTGTAAATCTTTACAGAAGTAGATTGCCCCATGTTCCTTCCATAGAACAGCTGGTGGGTTTGAACTGCTGACCTTCTGGTTTGCAGTCAAATGTCTTACCCACTGCACCAACAGAGCTCCTTAAATAAATACAGGCAAGTAAAAAAAAAAATCTATTGAATTCTACTACATGTGGTGGACTTTGTGCTTGGCCTTTAAATTCATCCCAGTAAAACCTACAAAAGGATGTCATTGTGTTGATTTTACATATTTGAAAATAGAGGCTCAGAGAGGTTAGGAAATTTCCTCAAGGGTACACAGCCATCCAAGAATATTATATTTGAGGAGAGAGAGAGAAAAAGAGAGAGATGGATAGTTGGTGATGGCTTGATGGTAGATGACATACATTAAGCCACTGAATGATCTCAGGTGACTGGCTAAGGAATTTTGCAGTTTGTTATTGATCTTGAAATGGTCACTGTCTATTTAAAGGCTTGAATGGGATCCAAATCTTAAGCATCATTAAATTCCTAGCTATTTATTTAATGATTTCTTTTAATTATAATAACTCATAAATATGGATATTTCTAGTGCTAACATGGCAACAATTTAGTGGAGAAAAACTCTTGTTTTAATGTAATACATTTTATGTTGAGTAAAGCACTATTCTATTATGAGGATCAATGGAAAAAAGTAAAATTTAAAATTGCAATTTCTTGCCCTGAATAATCTGTTAAATTTCTCTAACATGGTAATTTGTCCATCAAGGGTATACTGGATTCCCATTGGTGATGGTTCTCAGACCAATATTTCATGGACTTACAAGTTGGTCTTCTTACTACACACTTACTTACCTTTGTGAAACACTCCAGAATCCCAGGATGTTCAATAATGTTAATGATGCCAGGAAGAAGAAGAAGCTTTCTAAATTGCCTTTGTTTAATGTGTTGGGAAACCAATTGCCTGTTTGGAACAAATGTAATTGTTATTCATCTGCAGAGATGTAAATTTCTTTGAATATTTTATCACTCCACATTTCATAGAGCTTTATTTGCTTCAATAATATCTACAAAGCAACAAAGCACATCTGAAACTTCATTGTCAAAATTCATTTCATCCTGTAATTAGCCACAATATGATAAGCAAATTACCCAAATATGACAAATATTTTGAAGGTCAAAAGCACTAAATTTGCATAACATGACCTTGGTATCACAAGAACTGGGTTCTAAAGGTAATCTTGATCATGCTTTTAACTTGCAGGAACCATGTTTGTCTCATTCACCCTTACTTTTCTAGTATCTAGAACAATGCCTGGCACAAAGGGATTGTTCAGTAAATATGTATCAAATGAATGAAAAATATTTGCCATGACCAAATAGTCTGTCTCATATGGTCATTGTAAGGTTAATGCGATAGGACATGTGATTGAAAGGTGTAATATTATTTTGACAACTAAGATAAATCCAGTGTTACCTTATTATTATGTCAAAGATCCTACTGGTCAAATCATTTGTAATCTGTGAGTTACATAGAGATTTTCTTTTGACTTAGTAAGTAATATCTTCAATAAAATACTCCACTTCCTTAGGATGTCAAACTGAGTGTATATGAAACTATCCAGGATTAAAGATAACTGTTCTTACTTTGCTAAATTTTGACTTTTGCTTTGGATTTTTGCTGTATGTGTGTATGAGCATTTATATAGTATAATCAATAATATCTGCAACCCAATGAGGAAAAATGTATATATGTATATGCATTTTTCCTCATTGGGTTGCAGATATTATTACTGAGTACATTACATAAAATATATATTATAGATATTGGATATACCAGTACTCATCATTATTGAGATGATTCTGACACACAGTGACCATATAAGACAGGGTAGAACTGTCCATAATGTTTCCAAGGCTGCAGTCTTTACAGAAGCAGACTGCCACATCTTTCTCCTACATAGTGCACAGTGACTGGTAGGTTTGAACCACCAACCTTTCGGTTAATAGCTAAGTACTTAACCACTGTACCACCAAAGCTCGTTATGTTGTATATATAACAGTTATTTTCATGCAATATTTTGTAAATGAGAGCTGGTATTACCACATATATTGTAGACAGATTTTCTCTTTTAAACATTCTATAATACTATCTTTACAAAGGAAAGTACGATCAATGGCAGTTCTGAATGAGAATATTTCCAAAAAAATTCTGTGTATTATAAGGACAAGAACTGATCATCTTTAAACAGTCAAATGCCAAAGTTGTAATTCCTTGCCTTTTTTGTAGGAACATTCTGTACAATGAGTGGGGAAGGAGGATGTAGGACCAGAGCAATCAGTCTATGTGCCAGCAGACTTGATCTTCAGTGCCATCTTTGGCACATGGATTGTGGGTTGCTTCCTGAACTAGAAAATGGTTCTTGGCCTCTCCTTTGACAGTGCATGCTTTTAAATGGGATTTGAATTAAATGCTCTGTTCAAGGTTGATAGTCAGCAAGTACATAAGAATGACAGCTGTGATTAATTGTGCCACTTCCTATTTAAAGCTGTTACTCTTCTGTCATTTAACTTCCCAATGACCATTATTATGGATCAACCATGAAAATTAGCTGTGTCCATTATAGTCTTGGACCCATAAATGAAAGCTGATATTGAGTTTAAAGCTATTTTGTAAGTTCCACTTTCCCATTTTATTAATTTGTGTTCTATTACAAAGGAAATTTATGGCATATTACTATATTGACATGAAGCCATCATCCGATATTTGGATAAGTTACAGATTTTACTGAGTGTTTCCCTATTATCTGTATATTAAGTATTGTGTTGACCTTTTAATGTGTGTATGTGTAAATATTTGATTGTTATTGAGGGGTGGGAGTTGGGGTAGAGGTCAAGATAAGGTGAAATAACATCCCAATTATTTTTAGGAAGAACTACACTATCTTGTTAAGCCTATTCAAACAGTCTCATTTATTCTTTCTCTTGAATTAATATCCCAGCTGTACTTCTGTCCTTTTCATTTCACATCAGCACTTTGCATGTCATGCGACTATACCATTTTATCACCCTGTTTCTCCAACTGGAGTACAGGAGTTTGCACAGACTATATGATGCCTCAGAACTAACATGACGTTAATTCTTCTTGGAGCATGAATTTTGGTACATAATAAGTCATTGAAAAGACTATCTCTATATTATAACAAAGTCAGATGAGGGAGGAGAATATAAATTTTGTAAGATCTTTAAGGGTAAAGCATAATATTTCTAAGAAATTATGCAATTACAGCAAATACAAGCCCTTCAAGTGGCAGCACCAGATTCATGTGGGCTTGCCAGTGTACTTGGTCTGTTGTTGGGGACACCGTAGCAGGCTTGGTCGATGGGAGATGTGGGGTGAAAGGAGTTTGTCATACTAGAGTGGTCAGGGAAAGGTAGTGGTAATTTACAGTTATGCACAAAACATTTTGTGAGTGGGTTATTAAAAAAATAAAATGAAGTATTACTATATTACCTATTCAGACTCCTGATAATGTTCCTACATTCTTTCTTAAATACCATTTTTAGGGTGTGGCTCTCTTATGAATGCTGATATTTATTCTAGTGCCATATTTTTGCCTTATTTAACTATAATTTAGCATTCTCAGTGCAGCTTATTTACATGGGAGCTTCATAGTAAACCTTCACCTGAATTGATAGCATGGAACAAACACTATCATCAAGTCTGATAAAGAGATTCATCATGAGACCTAAAACTTGCTTTATTTATGGAAAGGTTATCTATATGTAGAGATTGGGTATGAAAAGATATATAAAGAACATGGGCTTTGGAGTCAGAATTTTAAAGTAAAATCTTGCCTCTATTACTGAAATTTTTGTGTGTGTGGGGGGCAGGTAACTAGACCACTTGACCCTCAGTTTCTCCTTTTTAAGATGATAACAACAATACCTCCCTCATTGAATTGTTATAAGACATAAAAGAGATAATGGACATCAAGAGCTGGATACAGAGTAGGTACTCCATAAAGGTTAGATTATCACCTTCCTCCTGCCCCCTTTAGAGATAGCTCACACAGTCATGTAGCCTGAGCTTGATCTAGGGCCCATTTCCTGTCAGATACTTCTTCATGTTCCATCTTTTTTTTTATCATTATCCCAGGACTGGTTGTAAAATGTTCCATTTAACATTGTCAGTTGACTCAGCTCTTAGGTACTATAACTTTATTTTAGTAGCTTATAAACTTTTATTGTCGTAATTCACATTTGTGCCATATTTCATCTGACATTCCTAGTAGCTGATTGAAATCAGGAGCATCCTTGCAAAAGGAAACAAAGTGAAGACTTTACGTCTAGAATGGGACTCCCTAAACTTCTTCAGATCTCAGCTTGGGCAGACAAGAGAGTTACCAATGTGAGAACAAATATGCTACATAAGGAGGCTGGTGGGTCACTAATTGCCATTTGTTCATGCCCATAATGAACTCTAGTTACAATACTTGAATAAAGTAACCAGCTAATTACTATTGAGAGTTAGACCATTGAGGTAATAGAGTACTCACAAAATATTTGGCATTATACAGAATTCTCTCAAACATCTCTTGCTCAGCTACATTTAGTTCTTCATTTGAAAATAATTTATTAGAAGTTTTGCAGGTACCAGGAAATGGGGATTCTAAGTTGCTTAAGAAAAAGGAGCCTATGAATTAGTAGGGGAGACATGCTCCAGTACATAGTCCTTAACGGATACAAAATAAAATGTTTCTACCTATCTTAAATTATCATGGCAATTTTAGGGACAAAGGAACTATAGAGTCATCTAGTCTATTCCTTTCATTTTACTGACTAAAATAAAATGAAGAAGGAAGGCTCAGAGAGGAAAAGTTAAATATCAACCAGTAGAACCCTCATCTTACTCTTTTAAGATAAATGCTCTATAATCATCCTCTGCTGGTATTAAAGGAACTATCATATTTGTGACTTTTCTTAATATCTGCTTGGCTATTTTATAATGTCTCTGGAAGGCAGTCTTTCAAATAGCCAACTTCAAATTTCCCCTAAAATATCGAGGACAACATCTTCAGTTGAATCCCAGGACTCACACTCAACCTATTGTGAGATTCTTGGAGTAATTTGCAGTAAATTTAAGGGTTTTGAAACTGGATTGAGAAACAAACTTGATGCTATCATACTTGATGCACAAATTTACTAAAATGAGGAGGAATATGCATTATTCATCTCCCATCTTACTCCCCCACCACAGAAATCAAGGACAGTGTTATCCAGAATACTAGTAGCTGTTGGCCTTAATGCATAGTTACTGTTTTTGGGGGAGAAGGAGCCCACCATATACCTGTCTACATCACTACCCAGAACCAAGTACCTATGTTTCTAAACTGCAATCAGGAAGTCCAACTGCTATGAAAACACCAAACAAGAACAAACTGAAACAGGACAGAGGAGGGTACAGAAAGTGTAGTGCCAAGAAGTAAAACATTATAATTGGGTGTGACTTCTGAAAATCATCTGATAGCCATACATGTTTGACACTGCAGTCTGTAATCTATCTGATTAGCATGTTGGAGAACCTGACTATAGGTATAAATACCACTCTCACTTCAGCCCAGCAGTCAGCTTGTTGCAGTAACTTAGGTTTTTATATTTTTCCTTAATTGTGATTTGGGTGAAAGTTTACAGAGCAAACTCACTTTCCATACAACAGCTCACATATACTTTGTCTCATGACACTGACTACAATTTACCACAATGTAACAGCTCCCCTCCCACTTGCTTTCCAAAGTTACCTCTCCCCTGTGTCCTTCCCTCCATGCATTCCTGCCCCCTGAGCTGTCCGCTTGTGCATACACAGCCCTTCTATTCTTCTATGATTCTTCTCTCCAAGGAGTGTATTTACCTAATGTAAATGTTCACCTCAGATACCTGTCTCTTGTTTGGCTGGAAGCTACAGGAATGGGTTCAGTTCCAGACCTGAAGAGCAGCGAGGGCCCATAGTCTCAGTGGATCCATCAGGCTCTATCAGACCAGCAAAACTGGTGCTTTTTTTTTTCAAGTGATTTTGAGTTTTGTTCCACATTGTTCTCCCAGTCTATCTAGGATCTCCTACATAGATCCCACTCCAAGTTGTTGACAGTGGTAGCCAGGCACTATCTAGTTCTTCTGGTCTCATAGTCGTATAGGTTAAGGATCGCATGGTGTACCGGTCATGAGGACTAATTGTTTCCAAAAATCTTTGGTTTTCTTCATTCTTCTTTGCTCTGGATGAGGAGACACCCATCGTTGCATCTAGATGGCTGCTTGCAAGCTTTCAAGATCCTAGTCACTACTCACCGAAGCAGGATATAGAACAATGTTCTGTGTAGTATGCTATCCCACTTGAGCTTAATGTCCCCAGTGACTATGGTCCCGAGCCCACAGGTCCAACTACTCACTCCCCCTGGGTAGCTGGCTGTGGCCAAGAAGTGACTACAACCTTGTCCCTTGTCAGCTCTACTATATACCTGGGAATTCTTATGTTGTTGTTGTTGTTGTTAAATGCCGTCGAGTCGTTTCCAACTCATAGCGACCCCATGCACAGCAGAACGAAACACTGCCCGATCCCGCACCAGCCCCACAATCCCTGCTATACTCG
>NW_006921713.1:4086088-4091369 GCF_000298275.1 Orycteropus afer afer | reverse complement strand
TATGAGTCGGGTCCGACTTGACAGCACATAACAACAACAACAACACGTTATTCTTTAGGGTTGCATAGTATTACATTGTGTGTATGTACCATAGTTTGGTTATCCATTCTTCAGTAGATGGACACCTAAGTTGCTTCCATCTTTTGGCTATTGTAAATAGTGCTGCAATGAACATGGGTGTGCATATATCTGTTCTTATCCTAGCTCTCACTTCTTTTGGGTATATACCTAGTAATGGAATGGCTGGGTTAAATGGTATTTCTAATTCCAACTTTTTAAGGAATTGCCATATCGCTTTCCACAGCGGTTGTATCATTTGACAGTCCCACCAGCAGTGTATGCGAGTCTGAATCGCTCCACATCCTCACCAGCACTTGTTAATTTCTGTCTTATTGAAATTTGCTACTAATGCTGGGGCAAGATGGTATCTAATTTTGATTTGAATCTCTCTGATGGCTAATGATCGTGAGCATTTCTTTATATGTTTGTTGGCTACCTGAATATCCTCTTTGGTGAAGGGTCTATTCATGTCTTCTGGCCTCTTTTTTTTTTTTAATTAGATTATTTATCTTTTTGTTTTTGAGGTGTTAAGAGTTTTCTATAAATTCTAGAGATAAGTCCTTTGTCAGATATGTCATTGCTGAATATTTTTTCCCAATGTATAGATTCTCTTTTGACTCTTTTGGACAAGTCTTTGGAAGCACATAAAAATTTAATTTTTAGGAGGTCCCATTCATCTAGTTATCTTCTGCTGTTTGTACATTTTGGATTATGCTTGACAGTCTATTTATGCCATATATCAGGGCCCCTAAATTTGCCCCTAGTTTTTCCTGGAGTTAGTTTTTGTGTATGGTGTGAGGTACAGATCTTGTTTCATTTTTCTGCAAGTGGATATCAAATTTTGTCAGCACCATTTATTAAACAGACATTCTCTTCCCCATTTAATGGATTTCCACCCTTTGTCAAAGATCAGCTGACCATAGGTTGATGGATCTATTTCTGGGTGCTCAATTATATTCCATTGGTCTATGTGTCTGTCACTATACCAGTACCAGGCAGTTTTGACTACTGTGGCTGTATAGTAGGTGTTGAGATCCAGCAGTGTGAGATTTCCACTTTGTTCTTCTTCAACCCAAACAAAAAAACTCTCTGCCATCCAGTCGGATCAGATTCATAGCCTGCCGTCTTGGGTTTCTGAGGTGGAATCATCACTATGGAAGTAGATTGCCCAACCTTCCTTCTGAAGAGTTGCTGGTGGGTTTGAACCACCAGACTTCTGGTTAGCAGTCAAATGCCTTCAATAATGCTTTGCTTATCTGAGGTCTCTTTCCTTTTCATATAAAGTTAGTGATTGATTTTTCCATATCCTTAAAGAATTTTGATGGGATATGGATTGGGATTACATTGAATGTATAGTATGCTTTGGGTAGAATTGATATTTTCACAACTTTCAATCTTCCTATCTACAAGAATGGTATGTTCTTCCATTTATGTAGATCTCTTAAGGTTTCTTGAAGTGGTCTTTTATAGTTTTCTTCATACAGGTCTTTTGTGTCTCTGGTAAGATTTATTCCCAAGTATTTTATTTTTTGGTAGCTATTGTAAATGGTATTGATTTCCTTATTTCTTTTTCAGCAATCTCTTTGCTGTTGTAGAGGAATCCAACTGATTTTTGGGTGTTGATCTTGTATCCTGCCATGATGCTAAAATCTCTCAATTAGTTCCAGTAGATTTTTGACTGAGTCTCTTGGGTTTTCTAGGTATAGGATCATCTAATCAGCAAATAGTGCTTCTTCCTTATCAATTTGGATGTCTTTGATTTCCCTTTCTTGCCTTACTGCCCTGAATAGGACTTACAATACAATGTTGAATAGAAGTGGTGATAGAGGGCATCCTTGTCTGTTTTCTGTTTGCAGAGAGAATGGTTTCAGTCTCTCTCCATTGAGAATAATGTTGGCTGTTGCTTTTGCATAGATGCTCTTTATTATGTGAGTAATGTCCCTTCTATACCTATTTTGCTGAGAGTTTTGAGCAGGAATGGATGTTGGATTTTATCAAATGCCTTTTCTGCATTGATTGATATGATCATGTGGTTCTTTTCCTTTGTTTTATTTATGTGGTGGATGATGTTGATTGTTTTCTAATGTTGAATCATCCTTGCATACCTGATATGAACCCCACTTGGCTATAATGAATTATTTTCTTGATATGTTGTTGGAGTCTATTGGCTAGGATTTTGTTGAAGATTTTTGCATGAGGAATATTGGTCTGTAATTTTCCTTATTCTTGGTGTCTTTCCCTACTTTTGGTATCAAGATTATGCTTACTTCATAAAATGGATTAGAGAGGATTCCATCTTTTTCTATGTTTTGGAATTGTTTGAGTAGGATTGGTGTCAGTTCTTTTGTGAATGTTTTGTAGAATTCTCTAGTGAAACTGTCTGGGCTAGGACTTTTTTGTTGGTAATTTCTTGATGACCTGTTCAATTTCTTTTTTTCTTATTGATCTGTTCAAATTTTCCACATCAGTCTTTGTTTGTTTAGGTAAGTGGCGTGTTTCTAGAAATCTGTCCATTTCCTCCAGATTATCAAATTTGTTTTAGTACAGTTCTTCATAGTACCTGATATTATCCTTTTTATTTCAGTTAGTTCTGTTGTGATGTCGCCTATTTTGTTTCTCATTTGTGTTATTTGTATTCTCCTCCTCTTTTCCTTTGTTAAATTTGCGAGTGGTTTGTCAATTTTATTAATCTTTTCTGAAAACCAAATTCTAGTGTTGTTTATTTTTTCTATTGTCTTTCTATTTTGTGTTTCATTGATTTCTGATTGAATCTTTATTATTTCTGTTCTTCTGGTGACTGTAGATTTTTGTTGCTGTTCTTTTTCTAATTGTTGGAGATATTGGTTTAAAATGTTGATTTTGGCTCTTTCTTCTTTTTTGATTGTGCATTTATTGCTATAAATTGGCCTCTGATCACTGCTTTTGCTGTGTCCTAAAGATTTTGGTATGTTTTGTTTTCATTCTCCTTTGATTCAAGGAATTTTTTAATTTCATTTTTTATTTCTTCTTTTACCCAGGCTTTCTTAAGGAGGGTATTATTCAGTTTCCATGTGTTTGCTCTTTTTCCATTGGTCGTCCTATTGTTGATTTCTAATTTGATAGCATTGTGATCTGAGAAGATGCTTTGCAGTTACTTCAATGTTTTTAAATTTATGAAGGCTTGCTTGGAGAATATTCCATGTGCACTGGAAAAGAATGTATATTGTTGTGTTTTTGGGTGAAGTGCTCTGTAGTTGTCTATAAGGTGAAGTTAGTGGATTGTATTGCTTAGTTCTTCTGCATCTTTGTTGAGTTTCTTTCCAGTTTTCTATCTTTCATTGAAAGTGGTGTATTAAAATCTCCTACTATGACTGGAGTCATCTATTTACCTTTTCAACTCTCTTAAAGTCTGATTTATGTATTTTGGGGATCTTTCATTGGGTCCATAGATATTTATTATGGTTATATCTTCTTGTTCAATTGATCCTTTAAACATTATATAATGTCCTTCCTTGTCTCATATGGTGGTTTTTTCTTAAAGTCAATTTGATCAGAAATTACTATTGCCACTCCTGCTCTTTGTTGGTTCCGTTTGCTTGACACATCTTTCCAACCTTTGATTTTTAGTCAGTTTTTGTCTTTGTCTCTAAGGTGTGTCTCTTGTAGACAGCAAATATTGATGGGTTATATTTTCTTATCAGTCTGCAACTCTCCATCTCTTGAATGGTGTATTTAATCCATTAACAATGAGTGTAATTATCAACAAGTATGAATTGGTTGCTGTCATTTTGTTATGTGTTTTTCGTGGTGTTTCTGGTTTCTTTGTTCCATATAATTTTCTGTGCTGAGCTCATTATGTTTATGAATCATGTTATCTCTTCCTTTGTTGCTGTTGTTGTAGCAACTGCTAAGTATTTGTGCTTGTCCCCTTTTTTTATTGTGATGTGAAGGTTTATCATTTTTCTTTGAGATTACCCTGTGATTTATAATTTTCTCCCCAAGTTTAGAACAGTCCATTCTATCTCATAACTCTCTTGACTTCTTCACCATTTAGAAGTTCTGTAACTACACTATTTTCCCCCTTTTTGGTTTGTAGTTGTCCTCCTTTGCCAATTGATGTCTCTGGTTCCCAGTTTACAATCTTGTGAGCTTATTTACTTTGCATACGTCCATAGCCATGTTGGTTTCTGGGTTATGTCATCGTGTATGAATGGTCATATACAAGTTGTTTGCTATTATTGGTTCTCTGTTCAAAGAATACCCTTTAATATCTCTTGTAAGATTGGTCTGTTTTTAACAAATTGCCTTAATTTCTGCTTATCTGGAAATCTCCTAATTTCACCATCATATTGGAGGGACAATTTATTCAGGTATATAATTCTTGGTTGGAAATTTTCTCTTTCAGAGTTTTATATATACCATCCCATTGCCTTCTCGCTTACATGGTTTCTGCTGAGAAATAGAGTTTATTCTTACTGGCTGTCCTTTGTAGGTAACTTTTTGTTTTTCCTATGCTGCTTTCAGGATTCTTTTTTTGTCTTTGGTTTTGATGAGTTTGATGATGATATGTCTTGGTGATTTTCTTTTGGGGTCTATCCTGCTTGGAGTTTGTTGGACTTCCTGAATGGATATATTTCCATCTTTCATCATATCAGGGTAGTTCTCTTCCAACAAACCTTGGGCAATTTTCTCAGTGGGTTTCTTTTTTCTCTTAGTGTTCTGGAATTTCAGTTACACATAAGTTATTCCTTTTGATGGGAACCTACATGAACCTTAGTCCTTCTTCATTTTATTTTGATCTTTTTTTCTGATTGATCCCTTTCCAAAGAAGTATTCAGGTATTTGTCTTCAATCTCATTAATTCTGTCTTCTATTGATTCAATACTACTTTTAAAATGTTATCTTTTTCTGAAAATTCAGTATTAATCTTCTGGAATTCTATCTGTAGATTTTGTAAAATTTCTAATTTTTCATTTATTTTGTCATTTTTATTCTTTTATTATCTTCCAAAATTATTCTAGGGTTTTGTCTGTGTTTTCCTCAATTTTGTCAGTATTTTCCTTGATCTGTCTCTCAATCCTTTGAAGACTAAAATAATAATAATAATAAATATGTTGTTGTTGTTGTTATGTACCGAGTTGGACCCGACTCATAGCGACCCCTCCTTGGATTTCCAAGGCAGTATCACGAGGGAAGTAGATTGCCCCATCTTCCTTCCAAGGAGTGGCTCATGGGTTTGAAC
>NW_006921713.1:4073366-4079193 GCF_000298275.1 Orycteropus afer afer | reverse complement strand
GCATTCCAGTCACCAGTGATAATTAACACATCCTGATTGCATGTTTGGTCAATTTCTGACTGCAGAAGTTGATAAAAATCAATTTCCTCATCTTTGGCTTTGGTGGTTGGTGCATAAATTTGAATAATAACGGGTCTTCCTTGTAGGTGTATGGATATTATCCTATCACCGACAGCATTTTACTTCAGAACAGATTTTGAAACATTCTTTGTGATGATGAATGCCATGCCATTCCTCAATTTGTCATTCCTGGCATAGTAGATCATATGGTTGTCTGATTTAAAATGGCCAAAAACCAGTCCATTTCAGCTCACTAATGTCTAGGATATGAATCTTTATGCGTTTCATTTCACTTTTGACAACTTCCAACTTTTCATACTTTGTACATTCTGTGTTCTGATTATTAATGGATGTTTGCAGCTGCTTCTCCTCAATTTGAGTGGTGCCATGTCAGCAAATGGAGGTCTTGAATGCTTTACTTATCCATATGAGTAAGGCTGGTTTTACTCTGATGATGCGGCTCTTTCCCAGTCCTATTTTGAGAGCCTTCTAACCTAAGTGACTCATCTTCCTCCTCTGTATTGGACAATGTTTCCAGACTATTCATAAAGTAGCGCAGTAATGTATCCGGCAGTGTTTCTCTGCTATTCATAAGGTTTTCCTTGGCCAATTCTTTGAGAAGTGGACGGCTTCTTCCTTCTTCCTAGTCTGTCTCAGTCAGCAAGCTGCGCTGATACCTGTGCACCACGTGCACTCTGCTGGGTTTGAAACACCAGTGGCACAGCCTCAAGACTCACAGCAATGTGTCACCACAGTAGGACGAACCTATAGACAAGTTTGTCTCCCTTAGCTGTTGGAAACCTCTCCAACCTTCCTTTACCTGGATCCCTACTGCTGCCTCCTTGCTCTGTCCTGGTCTCCCTTACCTTTTTCTGTCCTTTCCCCTACTTTCCCACCTTGCAGCTTGTGGGGCATGACCTGGGTCCCCTCCCTTCACCTGGATCCCTGTGGCTGACTCCTCGCTCTGTCTCGGTCCCCCTGGCCTTTTGTTAAACATGGAAATATACTAAATTATTATTTAAGAAAGAAAGAAAAAAGGTGGGACTTGGTACAAATATTTTTTTATTGAGCATTTCATGGGGTATATTCAGATTCTTATTTTGATTACTATCTATACATGTTGTTGTTGTTATGTGCATACATATATAAATTTAATATATATATACACATACACAAATAGAAAAATATTGGAAGAAAATTTATCTAAATTATAATTGCCGTCATCTCTTCAAAGTCTTTTTTCTCCTTTATAGTTTTGATTTATTTCACCATTACAGCAGAAAAATAATATTTTGAAACCACTTCAAGAAATTTTGGCATAATTTGATTTCTAAAAATCACTTCTGATTCATTGCAATACAACAAAAAGAAGTGGTTCCCATTACAGCCACCTTTACTTTAGCAGTTGAAGTACTGAATGTTATTGCTAACATGCTACTGTTGAGTGGGTTTCAACTCATAGCAACCCCAGGTAACAGCAGTGCTGTTATTAGAAGCTTAAATACTGAAAGCTAAAAATTAAGTTTTATCCATAAAACTGTGCTAAGACATTACTCTAAAAATCGTTGTTATGTTGTTGTTGTTAGGTATAATTGAGTTAGTTCCAACTTGTTGTTGTTGTTGTTGTTTGCTGTCGAGTCGGTCCTGACTCATAGCGACCCCTCCTTGGGTTTCCGAGGCAGTATCACTACGGAAGTAGGATTGCCCAACCTTCCTTCCGAGGAGTGGCTTGTGGGTTTGAACCGCCAGCCTTCTGGTTAGCAGTCAAGTGCCTTAGGCACTATGCTAATAGATAGACGAAATTCCTCAAGTATACATGGCATTATTTTAAAAAGCTATAACATATTGCTTTTGATTAGAGGCAGATTTCTGCTACCTCTTTTAAGAGGAAGATGCATCATTTCTCCTTACTAACTACTCTTTTATTTGTAATTTAGTGGGACTTTGAAAAATCTTAAGGTATGCCCTTTGGAATCTCTTCAAATGATAGTTTGGCACAGTGAGCAATTACTTCCTATAGACTTATAACAATTCTTTAAAAGTTATTTTGTAATGATGATCTAGCAAATGTCCAAAATTATTGAGACAGCATGAAATGGGTCTTATATACTGCTTTATTTTAGACACATCTTTTGCTTTACTGTGTGCTTTTTGCTTGGGAGCAAAAAGTATGCAATTAAAAAGAAACGTTCATTCTCTAGGGTGGATACTATAGGAAATAAACCCAGGGTAGCAAAATCAGAGAGCCCTTGCTCCATCATTGCTATATGGCTTGAGCAACTTATATAACATTTTATAAGCTCATTTTCTTCTATGCATGATAGGGCTACAAATATCTACCCCCAAAGAATTGTAAAGATTTAATGAAATAATATCTTAGTGAAATGCATATAGCAAGGTCTGCATATAACTGACACTTAATAAATGTTAATTTCTTCCCTTCCTCCTTTCAGTAACCTGATTTAAATGCTTCATTTGAGATTCATAGCTCTCCTACCTGAGTTAATTTTTAAAACACATTAATTTTCATGATACCTGAAGGAAATAATACCTACAACTGTGTTCTAACTTTGACTTTTTTATCATTTTTTCATATTTATCTAATAAGAACTGAAATTATTATTATCTTCAATTTACAGACTAAAAGACAGAGGCACAGAGAGGCTGAACTGTTTGCCTAAAGTCATATAGAGGAGACAGAATAAATATTTGTTGAATGAATGGATGTACTGAGATTGGGCCCCAGATCCTCACATGCTCAATACTTTGCTATAGATAACAATGCCCATGACATGACTTTAATTTGCATTTCCAGTTCTTGGGAATTGTGGATGAAAAATAAAGTCAGGTTGCTGTTTCCAGGAAGGGACACTGTGTCTTTCAAAATTGTAGAGAAATAGCTATGTATTGTTCACCTGAACTGCAGAAAGAACAGGCATGGGTGATATTTGGCATCACAAGCTTTCTTATAAGGGTGAGTTCATTCTTTCTAAGAGCATTGGGAGGTAAAAACCCATCAAGATAGTGTGTTCTCATGATGATTTCAATGAATTATCATGGAAATGAGTTTTAGAAGAGAGGTAATGCTTTGTGATAATAGCCCGATAATGCCATTAGCTATGAACTGTAATTGTAATAGCATTAGTCAAATGAATATATCTGATATTAATTTCACTGTCAAATATTTCTATACGGTTCTTCTTGTTAATTAAACATCAGCCTTAGTATTATTAATTCAGTATCTAGCCAGTGCTTTCACATAGTAGGAGCCTAATACGTATTTGTGGATTATATTAATAAATTGATCTCTAAGTGGAGATATTTAAAATAGTAAAATACTGAATTTTAAAAATATCTGGATATAGGAGAAACCAATTTTTGTCCAGTATCTGCTAGTTTTTTTACAATCTGTTTCTCCTTTGCAATTCCAATTAGTTATGGGTGTAGAATTGTTAATTTCAGAATTTGAGAACAAAGGCTTTCTCATCTTCAGCTTATTTTGGGTGAAATGACCTATACAATCTACCCCAAATTACTTTAATTCAAGATTGAAGTAATTTTGGGTAGAGTTTGTACCTTTCATCTTGTGTCTTGTGGCCTTTAGACTATTTTAAAATACTATACACCTTCATGCTTGAATTCAGAATCATGCTTTAGGGTAGTTTGGTATCATTCTTTATGGTCACCAACACCAACACCAATTAGGCCTCGACACTTCCAGCAATTTTAATACTTCTCTAAATCATCTTTTCTGCTCTCAGGATGACATGCTCAAATTCCGTTGTTCTTTCCACCCTTCATTTTCATCTTAGTCCCCCTTGCTTTTATGAATAGCTTGGTGCATATTTCATAAAATGCGAGCCATCAGAGGAATGTTCTCGCATCTTCCCAATACCAGAGTTACACATCTCCTTGCTCCTGCCCTCATCCTCTCCTTTCTCTCTTTCTTCTGTTTCAGTGTAAGAAGTATCCATCTTCCTCTCAGAAACCAATGTTTCTAGGTCAATTTTTTTTTTTAACTTTTTGTAGTGATTTGGGTGAAAGTTTACAGAGCAAATTGGTTTTCCATTCAACAAGTCATACACATTTTGCTTCATGCCATTGATTGTAATCCCTATAATGTAACAGCACACTTTCCCCTTCCTCCATGTGTACACCATTTCCATGGTCCTTCTCTTATTCCTTCCTGCTTTCTAAGCTTTATGGCTAGGTAAATGCTGCCTTTTTGATCTCATATGGTTGATTTTTCTAAAGGGTAGTTCCCTCTCCAGTGTTACTGGTCACCTTATAGGCCTTTCTATTGTTTGGCTGGAGGTTGAGCCTTGGGGATGTTAAGTTTCAGACTTGAAGGGTGTCTAAGGGCCATTGTCTTGGAGGTTCCACCAGTCTCCATCAGACCATGAGCCTGTTTTTTTTTTCCCCCCATGACTTTGGGTTTTGTTTCACATTTTTATTCCACTCTATCCAAGACGTTCTGTTGTGATTATTTTCAGAGTGGTTGTTGGTGGTAGCCAGGCACCATCTAGTTCTGGTCATTGAGGCTGAGGATTACATGGTCTATTAGTCCTTTGGACTAATTATTTCCATGTGTCTTTGATTTTCTTCACTCTTCTTTGCTTTGGATGGGGAAACACCAATACTTGCACTTTAGATGGTCACTCATAGGCTTTTAAGTCCCAAGTTGGATTTAAAAAGTAGGATGTAGAAAATAGTCTTTATGAACTAACGATGTTATTCCAATTGACCCCGATGTCCCCTGAGACTATAGTCCTGAGCTCCCAGACCCAGCAACTCTTTCTCTGGGTCAATTTTTGACTAAGTCCTCCATTTCTTCCCTTAGAGCCTTAATTCTATCAGTTCTTTCTTTCTCCTGCTATTTTAACCTCTCTATCTATACCAGATTTTTTCATTAATAATAAGTATGCTACAGCATCTCTCATAATAAAGATTATGTTGAACCCACATCTGGACTTGCCAGATAAAATACAGGGCTCTCAGTTAAATTTTAATTTCAGGAAAGCAACAAATCTTTTTTTTTTTTCTTTTTAGTTTAAGCATATTCTAAATATTGCATGAATAAATTTTAGTATAAGTATGTCCAAAGTATTGTGTGGGATGCATATAAAAAATTATTAGTTGTTTATCTAAAATTCAAATTTAACTAGGCATCCTGTATTTTTGTTTGTTAAATCTGTCAGTTCTACAAACATTCCCCCCTTTATTTCCTCACTTCCTAGATATTCTTCATCCTACTCGAATCTGGTTTTCATTCTCCTTTCACCACTAAAATGGCACCTGCAAAAGTTATAAACCAAAGCAAACCAAACTCACTGCCATCAATCTGATTCCAACTCAGAATGACCCCCACTGGGTTCCAAGGCCGTAAATCTTTATGGAAGCAAACTGCCCACTGTTTCTTCTGTGGAGTGTCTGGTGGTTTAAAATGCTGACAGTTGAGCCAAATGCCTTAACCACTACATCACCAGAGCTCCTTGCAAAAGTTATCAGTGACCACAATGTTGTTAAATCTATGGATGCTTTCAATTCTTCATTCTGTGTGATGTCTCAGTGGCCTTTGGCACAGTTTACCATTTCCTGCTTGGAATAATCCTCTTTTTTTTCTTCAGTAAATATCTATATATATTCATATATATATATAAACATGCACATAATACATACATATCATAGTGCTTAAGGCATTTGACTGCTAATCAGAGGGCTGGCGGTTCAAACCCACCAGCCACTCCTTGGAAGGAAGGTTGGGCAA
>NW_006921713.1:4068475-4073266 GCF_000298275.1 Orycteropus afer afer | reverse complement strand
CTTCCAAGGAGTGGCTCATGGGTTTGAACCGCCAGCCTTCTGGTTAGCAGTCAAGTGCCTTAGGCACTAAGCTACCAGAGTTCCTATAATAAATATAAAAAATAAAAATAATAACCTCTTAAGGCAAAAACAAAAATAAAGTAGTGGAAAATATTAACATCAGACAAAGTTGAATTTAAAGGAAAACCATTCAAAGGAGCATTAAGGATTATTTTATACTGATAGAAAGCATAAACCAAACTGAATCCATTACTATCCATTAAGTAATAAAAATATAATAAATCAATTGGAAATATAGGGACAAAAAAGTAGAAAAGCAATTCTGGTGAATGATTTTATCATACTTTTGAGTCTTTGATAGAAGGAATAGACAAAAAAGAAAGTGATGTAGAAAATGAAAATAATGAAATTGACAAGGATTCAAGAAAGTTATGATATTGTTTTGTACAAAGAAAGAATTTGCTCTTGTAGAAATGTAAATAACAGCAACACTAAATCAAGCCCCCTAGAAATTAAAGGTGAGAAAACCAAATCAGTTATGATCAAGTAAATTCCAACTCATGACGACTCCTTGTGTGTCAGATTAGAACTGTATTTCATGGGGTTTTCACATCTGTGGCCTTTTGGAAACAGATCTTCAAGCATTTCTTCCAAGGTACCACTGGGTGTGTTTGAATTGCCAACTTTTTGGTTAGTAGCCCAGAGTTTAACTGTTTGCACCACTAGAAGTTAAAGATACTTTTCCTAAATAACTAATTAGTCAAAGAGAAAATCAAAGCTGCAATAACAAACTATTTAGAAAATAAAGAAAAATGAGGAAATTGTACTTACAAAACTGGACATAAAGATATAAACTCTATGCAGAGGAATATTTTAAAAGTGTACATGTTTTCATTTTTAA
The DNA here is from genome assembly GCF_000298275.1 of Orycteropus afer afer. Lineage (NCBI taxonomy): Eukaryota > Metazoa > Chordata > Mammalia > Tubulidentata > Orycteropodidae > Orycteropus > Orycteropus afer. The sequence goes on along the minus strand of NW_006921713.1, from coordinate 4,072,365 downwards.
AGTAAGAAAGAAAATAAGTGAATGAAACATGTAATTCAAGAAATTAGAAAAAGAATAAATGGAAAGTAGGAGGAAGGGAATAATAAGGATGAAAGCAGAAACTCAATATATTAAAATAGATTTACGAGTTCTAGGAGGTGATTCATTGAAGAAAAAAGTATCAGAATAAATAAAACTGGAAAATGTAATCAGAATATATAGCAAAAGATACAAAGGAGATAACAATATTTATTTAAGGAGTTTGGTGGCATAGTGCCTAAGGCATTTGACTGCTAACCAGAATGTTGGAATTTGAAACCCACCAGCCATTCTGTAGAAGACTAGGCAATCTATTTTCATAAGGGTTTACTGCATTGGAAACCCAAAGGGGGTCACTATGAATCAGAATCGACTCAATGGCAGTGAGTTTGGTTTTTTTTTTTTTTGAGTTTATACTATATTGATGTTAAAAAAATCTTATGGAGATGGCATTATTTCTAGGAAAATATTGATTCCCAAAACTGAACCAAGAAAAAGTGAAAAATCTTAGTGATCATTTTTTCCAATAAGAATGTAGATGTATTTATTCCATTGTTAGAAATATATTATAGGAAAAACTATTTTTTTAATATGTGAGATGATGCAACCTTTATTATCTTTAAACTACATTATTTTTTTACAGCCTAAAACAAACAAATAGAAAGAGCATTACATTTCTCTTGTATTTAATGTTTCCTGGGCATATAAACTGAAGCTGGTAGGATTTAAGGAAAAACAATTTTTACATTTAGATTTTTAGGAGCTCTGGTGGCATAATGCCTCAGGCATTTGACTGTTAACCAGAAGGCTGGTGGTTCAAACCCACCAGCCACTCCTGGGAAGGATGATCGGGCAATCTACTTCCATAGGGACACCCCCTTGGGAACCCAAGGAGGGATTACTATGAAACAAATTGATTTGATGGCAGTGAGTTTGGTTTTTTATAGTATTAGAACAAATTTTCCAACAATTATGGAAAAAGAAAAGATAAAGGATGATCTCTAAAAGGGACATTAAGCCCTGAATACACCTTTTCATTTTTACAGAAGAAATGAATCTTTCCTCTGATATGTAAATAGATTCAGAGCATAGCAAAGAGGATCATCCATTGCTACCATGTATTATTTATCCCAAGTACGTAAACCAAAACAAAAACAAAAAAAAAATCATGTATGTAAAGATGGTTTAATATTGAAAATCTATTAATTAAATACACCATAATGTTAAGTCAAAAAAAAAAAAAAAATCACTAGGTATTCTCAATAGCTGCTTGTGTAGTTGTTATGTGTCCTCAAGTAGGATCTGACTCATAGTGACCCCTCCTTGGGTTTCCGAGGAGGTATCACTACGGAAGTAAATTGCCCAACCTTCCTTCCGAGGAGAGGGTGATGGGTTTGAACCGCCAGCTTCTGGTTAGCAGTCAAGTGCCTTAGGCAGTACGCTCCAGAGCTCCTAATAGCTGCTTCTTGTTGTTGTTGTTGTTATGTGCCGACCAGTCGGCCCGACTCATAGCGACCCCTCCTTGGGTTTCCGAGGCAGTATCACTACGGAAGTAGGATTGCCCAACCTTCCTTCCGAGAATAGCTGCTTAGGAAGCATTAAATAACATTTAACCTAATTATTTAAATCTTAAAAATAAATAGACATTTTCTTGATACAGAACATTCTTTAAGATTTATTTTTTAAACCTACACATATAAATAGGAAAATAAAAGCATGAGAAAAATAAACTATCTATTGTAACCCCCTTCTGACATTAACAGTGCATTGGAACTTCTGTGTCCTGATAAAGACACAAAGCATAGGAGTTAATATTGGAAATAAGAGTATAAAATGATATTTATTTGAAGATTAGATAATTTTGGTACAAACTTAAATGGATCAACTGAAATACTCTTGTTAATTTACTAAGAAACTTTAAGATATTGGATGCAATATGGAAACATAAACATAAATAATGTTTAGATTATGTTATCACATAGTTATAATATCAGTGAATCATAATGGTATAGTGAGGGAAAATGATTCAGTTCATAACAGCAAAAAACAAACAAACAAAATGCATAAAATGCCTATACTACGCCAACAAGAAATGTTGAAGAGAATAACAGAATCCTATTTAACAGGATTTTTCACCATCAAATAAATAAATAAAAAGGTATGGTATGCACTTATGCAGAAAACTTATGCTTGGCTCCAACCCAAGCATGTTCAAACCCACCAGTTGCTCTGTGACAGGAAGATGTGGCAGTCAGCTTCCATAAAGATTACAAACTTATAAACCATATGGGACTGTTTCCCTCTGTCCTGTAGGGTCACTGTGAGTTGGACTTGACTCAACCACAATGAGTATATATAATTTGCCACAATAAAATTTTAAAAATTCTGCAAACATTGATAAATGCATTAAATTAAGCATAAGGCAAAAATATTGATATATTTGATAACATAAATCGGTGAAACTTGTATAAAAGAAACTGACCTATAAAATTAAGTATCAAATTAAAATGGAAACATTCTTATCAATGAATTTGACTGAATAATAATATCCTTAAGACATAAAGGGTATATAAAATGGACAATGAAGATGATTAAGCATTTCATGAAAAAGAAAAGGTAAAAATGTTCTATAAACTTCAAAAATTTCAACTTCACAATGTCCAAAAAATGCTTAAAATAACAATGGAATATATTTTTGCCAATCAAATTGATAAGGATGAAAATAATATTATGCTCTGAATTATTGCTAGGCTGAAAATAATACATTGAAGCAAGTATTATACCACAATGTCAGCAAAATTGATGCAGCCTTTCTAGAAAACAATTTTGCTTTGCTTATCAAAAGTGTTTAAAGTATTTATCCCCATAATTCTATTCAAGGGAGACAATAAATTATGTACTCAAAGATTATACACAAGAATGTTTACCTTAGTAATGTTCATAACAGTGAAAAATTAGAAACAATCTAAATATTTCATGAGAAGGTAAAGTAAATTAAGATATATATCCATGCAATTAAATATACCATGTAATTGTTTAAAGTAAACAATATTTTTTCTTTTCTGGAGAAGAATTTCAAATAACATGGAAATATGTTGTTGTTGTTAGGTGTTGTCAAGTTGTTTCCGACTCATAGCAACCCTATGCACAGCAGAAGGAAACACCGCCTGATCCACACCAGTTCCATGATCCTTGCTATACTTGAGCCCATTGCAGCCACCATGTCAATCCATGTCGTTGAAGGCCTTCTCATTCGGCGACCCTCCACCTTATCAAGCATGATATCCTTCTCCAGGAATGGTCCCTTCTGACAATAGGACCGAAGTAGATGAGACGGAGTCTGGCCATTCTCACTTCCAAGGAGCATTTCCACTGCACTTTCTCCAGGACAGATCTGTTAGTTCTTTGAGCAGTCCATGGTACTTTCAGCATTCTTCACCAGCACCACAACTCAAAAGCATCAACTCTTCTTCTGTCTTCCTTATTCATTGTCCAGATCTCACATGCATGTGAGGTGATTGAAAATATCATGGCTTGTGTCAGGCGCACCTAAATCCTCAAGGAGACATCTTCACTCCTCAGCATTTGAAAGAGGTCCTTTGTAGCTGTCTAATGTCCTGATTGCTGCTTCCATTGGCGTCAATTGTAGAACCAAGCAATGTGAATTCTTTGACAACCTCAATCTTTTCTCCATTTACCGTGATGCTGCTTATTGGTCCAGTTGTGAGGATTTTGGTTTTCTTTATATTGAGATGTAATCCATACTGCAGACTGTGTTCTTCAATCTTCATCAGTAAGTGCCTCAAGTCATCCTCACTTTCAGCAAGCAAAGTTGTGTCGTCAGCATATCTCAGGTTGTTAATGATTCTTCC
>NW_006921713.1:4050706-4060695 GCF_000298275.1 Orycteropus afer afer | reverse complement strand
ACATATCATAGTGCTTAAGGCATTTGACTGCTAATCAGAGGGCTGGCGGTTCAAACCCACCAGCCACTCCTTGGAAGGAAGGTTGGGCAATCTACGTCCGTAGTGATACCGCCTCGGAAACCCAAGGAGGGGTCACTATGAGTCGGATCCGACTCCACGGCAGTGCGTTGCGTTGTGTTTACATATATATACATATAACTGTCTACACATATATCTTTTTCTGCTTTTTTGGATATAACCAAATAACCAAATTCACTGCCATCGAGTCGATTCCAACTCATAGCGACCCGTCCTTGAGTTTCTGAGTCAGTAGATTTACAGAAGTAGATTGCCCAGTCTTCTTTCCCAGGAGTGGCTGGTGGGCTTGAACTGCCAGAATTCTGGTTAGCAGTCAAATGCCTTAGGCACTACGCCACCAGTGCTCCCCTTTGGATATTGCTTTTCTTTTTTTGACAGTTTATTTTCTCAACTTGAGTGCCTGTGTGGTGCAAATGGTTAATGTGCTCAGCTGCTAACAGAAAGGTTGGAGGTTCTAGTTCACACAGCAGCATGTTGGAAAAAAGGCCTGGCATCTACTTCTGAAAATCATCCATTGAAAAACCTGTGGAACACAGTTGCAGTCTGATACACAAGGGGTCACCATGAGTCAGAAATGACTTGACAGTAACTGCTTATTTCTCCCCCATCCAACTTTTAACGTTGAGATTTTCCAGATCTAGGTCTGGGTATCTTTTTTCTTCTCATTTTTAATATTCAGACTAGATAATTTTATTCACTTCAATGGGCTTAAATGCTATTTTTGTGCCAATTATTCTCATATTTATGTATTTATTTAACCTGTATCTCTTTTCTGAGCTCCAGAGATTTCTATTTAAATCTCTCAGAGATATGTCACAATTAATGTATTAAAAAATGAATAGGTGACAATTTTCTTAATCTATTCTTCTTCTAGTCATCTCTGTTTAGTAAATGGAATCTTTGTCCACCAGTTGCTTAGTGTTAGAATCTGGGATGCTTCCTTGATGCTACCTCCTTCCTTTTACTCCTTGACTCTTTATCAACATCTGTGAACATGAATGTGTCTTTAACTCTACTTAGACTTAAAACTTGCCATGCAAACGATGATCGATTAATGGCACAGGTCCATTGGACCAAGAAGAATCTCAGAGCACTGCTTTATTTCTTCTCATCCCAGTTTAGAATTGGAATGGGAGTAGAACAGGACAAATGTGCCCTGCATTTAAGTAGCACATTTCTCTCTTTCTCTTTCTCTAGTTTTTTTTTTTTTTAATAAATATTAAAGTGTGATATCAAAAAATCATAGCCATGATATTCCTAGTCCATTTAGAAAATGTTCAGAGATCCCATTCACATTACAATAACCGCCACAATACAACCATTATTTTTGTGCATCTATATTGATCTAGTCTTTATATCTATTTCCACTAGTCAACATAAGTATCCTGCAAAGTAGGTTAATAGCAACACCATTTTAGACAAGGAGAACCTGAGCCTCTGAAAGATTAAGTAACATGCTCCTACTTCATTAAGACCTGATTTGAGTTTGAACTGGGATGTCTGGTGGCGTAGTGCCTGAGGCATTTGACTGCCAACCAGAAGCCTGGCGGTTCAAACCCACCAGCCACTCCTCAGAAGGAATGTTGGGCAATCTACTTCCATAGTGATACCACCTCGGAAACCCAAGGAGGGGTCGCTATGAGTCAGATCCAAGTCAACGGCAGTGAGTTTGGAGTTTGATTTTGGGTTTGAACTTAGGTTTGTCTGACTCAAAAATCTGCCTTTTTCTCTCTTGGGGGTCAGCAGAATGGGTAGTTGCTTTCTGTAGTTTAAAGGGCAATTTGGTTTCTGCCTTGATAATATCATGAAACTTTGGTCTCTGAGCACCTCCAAGGGTTTCTGTGGAGCCAGCAGTTGATACAAAACCAAACCAAATTCACTGCCATCGAGTCAATTCTGACTCATAGTGACCCCCACTGGGTTTACAAGGCAGTAAATCATTACAGAAGCAGACTGCTCCATCTTCCTCCCATAGAGCGGCTGGTGGGTTTGAGCCATTTATCTCTTGGTTAGCAGACAAATGCCTTAACTGCTATACCATAAAGATTGATAGTAGAGGATAAATTATATCTGGATGACATTACTTCACTGCATGAGGAGAGCTGTGCATCTAATTCCAATAGAGGATTATGAGCAGTGTTTGCTTGTGGAAGCTGTTACAGACTAGCCAAGCCACAAGAACATTAGCACTAAACCAGTTGCCATACAGGTAGAGTAGTGGCTTGCCTAAACATAGGTTATGAAATAACAGGCCACTTCTTTCATCCTGTGGCTCAGAAGATCCATAATCTCAAACCCTATATGAAGTTGGACCCATGGCATAGAGCTGAATTTGAAGAAACACATCTTTTAGAAAATAGACATGGACCTGTGAAATGCAATTGAATATTTTTCCATATGCATAAATATTTTCTTCTTTCAAGTTTACTTCAACTACACATTTTGTTTCAAGAGTGACTCAGTGATTCATGCTGACATGGCTGTCAGTGGCCTCAATAATCAAAGATATTTAAATAAGAATTTAAAAAGATCTTATTTTCATTTTAAAATAAACTTGATGGGAATTAAACAGCTATTTCCCCCCCTCCTCCTTTCCTTAATTCTGAGGAGGAGGGAATAACAGGGACAAGAAGATGTACACTTTGACCTATTGATTCTCCCAATTATCCTTTGTCTCAGACATTTTGCTTTGGATCTTTCAATCACCTGCACACCCGTAACTAAGATGTCATTTTTCACTGAATTCTATTTTGTTATTTTTGTCAAAAGATAAGTTCGAACTCTTGAGTCTGAGAAAATTGATCTTGTTGCTAATGGGATACAGTCGAAATAAGCAGTTTGACTGACTTCTTCACTCCCTTATATTAGCATTGCTACTTTTAGATAAACTATTCCTGAAATGATTAGTGTAGGAGGATGGGTTTAGTCTTGTATCTTCTCCTTTAAAGCACTCAGAGTGAGAGATCCCAGAAGGATCAGTTTCTCACTTGTACTGAAAATGTCACTCTAACAGTTATCTGTCTGCAGAGTCAAGTTTTGAGAAATCTTTTGAATTTACCGCATTCACACCATTCTCCATCATGGTGCTAAAAATGACTAATGCAGCCTGGAGACTGTGATAGCTGATCATCTTTTCCAATCCTACACTGACACACACACACACACGCACATGCTTAGCTGACACTGTGCATCTTTAAGGTTTAAAATATCATATATGCTAAATGGAATGCTGAGACTTGGGGGCAGGATGGCTAAACATATACTTAGATTATTGACTTCATTATGCTTGATTCTTCAAACAATTGGTCTTGTTTGATTGAACTTGTTTTTAACCAAATGGCCCATTGTAATGTTTGACTTAATTTTCTATTTAAAAACAATCTATGGCATTCAAACATTCAAACAACTTATTTAATGTTATCAGCTCATCATCTGTAAGAAAAGTGAAGTGTAACATTGACTTTTTTAAAATAGGAGGAAACATCATTAAAGAGATGGTGACCTACCCAAAGTCCTGCATATAGTCAAAGTCACTCTCTTTTAGTGGCCATAATTAATCAGTATAAGCCAGTGTAAAGTCACTACAACCAAAACATCTAAATCAATCTTATTACCTTTTTTGAAGAATACTATTCTGATGGTTCAAGGGGTTGTCAGACATATCTTACTCCCAGAAAGGCATATAACAAAGTCTCCTATGATGTCATTTAGGGCATGATGGAGAATTGTGTGGGCTAAATGATAGTAATTAGGTGAATTGGTAGCTGATTACATCCAAAAATGTATGATTAATCGATTGTCATTAACTTCTAAGTTTCCTCCAAGCTCTATTTTTGGCCTGTCCAATTTCACAATTTCATCAATTACCTGGGAGAAGTCTACCAAATTCACAGATGACACAGTTAGTAAAGAAGTAAAGATTAGTATTCACTGGATGACAGAATCAAATTTCAAAAATATCTGTTATTTAAGATGATGGGTTGATCTTTATTAAGGATAAAGGTAAAGTTTTACATTGAATTAGAAAAAAAAATTGTGATGAGTGGAACTGAACTGAAGGGAAATGCTTAAAAAAAAAAAAATCCTCTAGGTTTTAATTGACCATAAACACAATGCAACCACTAGTAAAATCTATACTTTCTTTGCTGGCATTCAGAGCAAGAATGTCCAGGTTGATAAAACTCATATATCTATATTGGTTGCACCTGCTTTGAGTGTTGTTTTTAGTTGTGGAAACCATGATTTAAGAAAGATACTGAAAAGTTTGTTGTTACTTTAATGGATGACAGCTCTCAATAGCAAAAAATCAGGGAATATGAAAAAACTGAGGATGATTTGTTTATAAAATAGAAGGAGCTCCTGAGAGCTATTTTTATTTAACATTTACTAAATGTTGCTTGTATTTAATTCTCAGAATGACATGATAAGGTAGTTATTGTCAATACTGATATGGAAACTGAGGACACACACAGGTAGATTATCTGGATTCAAATCCAGGTGGTCTGACTCCAGAGCCCAATCTCATAACAGTTGTACCACATTATTTCTCCAAATATTCATCAAAAATTGAAGAGCTGGTATGACCTCCAAGGCAACATCCAAATGTAAGATTATAACTTACTGGCCTATGATTTGATATAACACAGTAATATTATCAACACACACAAACAAACAAAACAACCAAAAAACTTTCTTTGAAGAATTAAGTTAATTAAAGGTAATTTACATAGTGTTCCTTCAGACACAAGTTTAGAGAGTGCTCACCCCACATCCCATCTCACTAAGATGGCCTTGCTGTGTGTCCTTAGTAACCTTCCTTTTATGGGCAGTGAACTCTGCCAAAATTATATAATTTTTTTGTTTATCTCTCTTTGTACTGTATATAGAATATTATTAATATTATATTACATGAAGACCCCAATTAAGGGAAGTTGTGTTACAGAAGTAACACATGTCATTAAAAAGTTTTTCAGTAGGGAACTCCTGAAAGTTCCTTGGCATACTGAGTTCAGTGTTGGTATTGGCTTCATTGTTGGTATTGATTCAGTGTTGCTATTGGTATTATCTTCAGCTCTCTGACAGATATTAATTGCAATGACTGGAGCACTTCACTTTCTTTTATGCCTTAATTGTTGCATATTTAGAATGTGAGTAATGCTACTACCACTTTTATAAGATTGTTTTATGAATGTGGTAATGGGTGCAAAAGCTCCTAACATGCTATGCAGATTCTCATTAAATATTTCGATTTGCAATGAAATATATTTGCAAGAGTAGTTCCATAAGCAAGTATATGAAATTTTAGATTTCAGTAAGATAAATTGGTGATGATATTTGACTTTGCAGTTCTTCTAGAATATGTCAAACCTGATCTGATTATAGAAATTTGTTTTTTAGCAACATTTCAGAAATATCTTTATTCAATAATGTGAAGAAAGGAAACGTGTATTCAACACATAAAATGTCCAGGCTCTCTTAAAAAATCCTAATACAAATGCTTTTTCCCTTGTTTATATTACCAGAGAAGTGAGCAATTTGCTTCAATTCACACAGTTAGTTATGACAGTTTTGATTTGAGCTTTTTAAGAAATGGAACCATACTTTTACCTGGCTTTCTCAAATAACTAAAAAAAGGGGAGAGTCTGATTTTGTCAAGTACCAATTGAGCTATGCTGTATCAAAATCCACTGCCATCAAGTCAATTCCGACTCATATCTATGTAAGATTCTAACTTACTGGCCTATGATTTGATATAACACAGTAGTATTGTCAACAGTACTATGAGTTTCCAAAGCTATAAATCTTTATGGAAGCAGCCTGCCTCACCTTTCTCCCACAGAGCAGCCGGTGGGTTCAAACCACCAAACTCTTTGGTTAGGAGCCCAATGCCTTAACCACTGTGTTGCCAGAGTTCCTTTATACCAAATCAGGTACTGAATTTGTTACTCTTAATTTTATTACTGTGTTGTAACTCTGAAAGTTTTATGAGGGTTTGAAGGTGTTTTTCTTGCTTCCCTAGGAATCCTGGGTGCCTGATAATGGTTCCTGACAAAGAGTAGGTCTCCAGTAGTTTTTGAATGTTGACCTAGTGTTAAAAGAAGTTTCTTATTCATAGAAGTTAATTTTTCCTGGTTTGAAATTGAGTAAATTCAATTTTTTGTTGTTGTTATTGTTATAAGAAAACACAAATCAGTTCTTTTGTTACATTAAATGTAGAAATGTGTATGTATTTGAAGGCAGGGAAGAATAAGCTTGTGTTATTTTCCTCAAACAAAAACAAATTAAAATAAAATTTAAGCTATATTAACATATTACAACAAATAAAGAAAAAATCCCATGGATTTTAAATACACTAAAGACAGCTAATCATCTTTGCCATCCTGTCCAATATTCCACCAGCACATGTAACCAGAAAGTAATACTTTTTATATTTGCATCTGAAATTTTTGGTTTCTGAGATCATTTGTTATTCAACTCACACTTTTTCTTTTACTGCATAGACATGATTCTTGGTAAATCATGGGGAAAAAAGATCATTCAGATACCCTGTCCCCTATTTATTTCAGTAAGAGTTGACCTTTTGTGAGGATTCTCTATGTCAGTTATGAGAGATTATTGAATATGACCTCATTGAAAGACTTAATAAGAATATAATGACCAGTTTGTTTTAAAATACTCTAAAGAAAGACAGCAGACAGTGTCTCATGAGAAGTGACATTCTGTAATTACCTCCTCCTATCAAAAGAAAAACAATTCCCAGAAATTAATGAATACAGCAAGAGTCTATTTCCTATCTTAATTCTATCTTAATTGCAAAAAGTGGATCAATTAAAAAAAAACACACACACACACACAACTATACTGGCAAAGTCCCTCTCTTAAGGTTTTGTCTCCCAATTCCTTAGCCATCAAGTCAACATATATAAGCATACCATAAACTTATTTTTACCTTCTGAGATGAGATACACTAACTCCACCAGCAGCGCTCCCATGAAACAACCAAATCCGTTGAATAGGGATGAAAAATTCATAGAAGTTCCTCTGGCACTACTTGGAACAAATCTGTATGATAGTACTGATACTGAGAGAGAAAAAGATCAGAATTTAGAATGTTCTCTCTAAACACTTTCACATATACTGTCCAAATAAGGTGTTGGTCATACTTTAAATGAAGTTTACTAGTAAAGTCAACATGTTGGACTTTATTAAGGTTACTATAATAATAAGACATATTACAAAATTATAATTTATGGGTATCCATAAGGAAGAAAACATGGCAAAATACATCTTTGTATAGCTTTTAAAAGAATTTGATTACTTGCTTGAGTGTCTCAATATATTCACCCAAATTTCATACCTGTTTGGTAATTGGAGTATTTCTGATGAATTTTGGATTGAGGTGAGACCTGTACTAGATAATATCATGATAATCTATTAATGTGATCTACAATTCTTTGGTTCTATGGTATACCATAAGGTTCTTTAGGGAAAACTTAAAATTATCATATAAAATTAGCATAGGCTCTGGAGTTCCATAAGATTGTGCCAAAATCCTAGTCCAACTGTTTACTCCCTCTGTGACTTTAGGTAAATTACTTAAACTCTCTCTAAGCCTCAATGCCCTCTTCTATAAAATAGGAATAATACCATTACTCCCTTTGCTGAGGTGCCATGAGGCTTACTTGCTGTAATGTACTTAAAATGCTTAGCACAATGCTTGACTTCTAGGGATTGAATAAGGTTAGTTTTTCTCAATAATTTTAATTTCACAAAATCAAATAGCCCCTACTTTTTTGCAAGGCTCTATGCTATGCCATTTAAATGCATTGCCCTGTTTAAGGAGACAGCACCTAGAAAGAGATGGTAATGTAAGCATTGGCTCTCCAAGATGGTTGTCTTCTTCCAAGTTTTCTTGGAGTAATAGTAATAATGGCAATAGTTTGGAAGAAAATGGTGGGGGAAAATTTAAAAAAAAATTTTGAGAATATATATTTTGAAATCAGAAATGATAATGAAAATAAGTTCATCCGAGTAGTTGAACCTGTGGGCTTGGGACCATAGTTGCAGAGGACACCAAGCTCAATTGACATAACATACTACACAAAACATTGTTCCACCTCCTACTGTGGTGAGTAGCAACTGGGATCTTAAAAGCTTGCAAGCTGCCATCTAGATGCAATGATGGGTCTCTCCTCGTCTAGAGCAAAGAAGAATGAAGAAAACCAAAAATTCATGGAAACAATTATTCCTAGCGACTGGTATACCATCCAATCTGCAGCCTATATGATTATGAGACCAGAGGAACTAGATGGTGCCCGACTACTACTGTCAACCACTTGGAAGAGGATCTATGTAGGAGATCCTGGAAAGACAGGGAGAACAATGTGGAACAAAACTCAAAATCATTTGGAAAAAAAATTAAAAAAAAGGGGGACCAGGTTTGCTGGCCCAATAGAGCCTGGTGGAACCACTGTGACTATGGCCCCTAGATGCCCTTCACGTCTGGAATTGAATGCATGCCTGTGGCTTCCAGCCAAACAATAGACAGGCATATGAGTTGAACATTTACCTGAGGTAGATACACTCCTTGGAGAGAACAAGCATGGGAGAAAAAAGGGTTGCTTATGCACAGGGAGACAGCTCAGGGGGCAGGAGTGCACGGGGGATGGACACAGGGAAGAGGTAACTATCGGGAGGAAGTAGGAGGGGAGATGTTGCATTGTGGTAAATTGTGGTCAATGTCATGAGACAAAGTGTATATGAACTGCTGTATGGAAAGTGTATTTGCTCTGTAAATTTTCACCCAAATCACGATAAAAAGAAAAAAAAATATAAAACAACAAACAACTATGTACTACAATAGCAAAAAAGAAAAGAAAAGAAGTCTGTATGGTTTAGTATGCACCACGTTGTCATACCAATATTAAAATTTGCATGGTGATCTTAAGAATCCAAACCCACTGCCAGCAAGTTGATTCAGACTCATAGATACTGCTAAAGAGGCATGGAGGTATTATCTTCTGACCTCCTTTGACTACACAAGAGGAAGACAGAATCAACATCAGCAGCCCAAGGCCTGTTCTTATGGGGCCAGACATGCTGTCTCCCTCCAGCCCTTTTGTCAACCCTGACACCAACTGTCCCTCCCATAGCACTCACTACCTCTCTGCTGGGCTAGAAAATTCTTTGCAGTGGCCACGCAGAACTCACAGACACCACTCACAGATTATGGGGTTTATTAGGGAAGCAACAAGCTACAATTCAAGTTCAGGAACACACTCAGTCTCTCTCAGTCAGCCATCTCTCAGCCGACCATCTCTCTCAATCTCTCAGTAGCATATCTCTCTCTGAGCAGTGTATGCCTCTTGCGTCTCTCTCATCAGTGTATCTCTCTCATGTCTCTCGGCACTGCATTTCTCTCAGCAGCATGTCTTTCTCAGCCAGCAGTCAGAAAGACTCCTCTTGCCTCTGGGAGGCCTCCTTTTGGGCCTGGCAGAGTTGCCAAACTAACCAATCCCAACATCAGAATTCTATACACGTGAGAGAGAGTGAACTTCCCAGAAGATTGCTTTGTGTTCATCCAGGTAGATGACTTTAACAAGCAGCTACTCAGTTACTCATGGCAAAGTAGGAGTGACAAAAACTATGGCTAGAAAAGCCACATCATGTAATTTACTACACCACAGATGCTAAGATATTTATCATGTTTATTATAATAGCTGACAATTGCTTCATAATTATACAGTAATGACAAAGGGAGGTATATGAATGAGAGTAGAGATGAAAAAGTTTATGAGTTGAAAATTGTTGAAACTGGAGTTCCAGCAAGATGACGGACTAGGCAGAAGGACTGCACAGACCCTCTTCAACAAAGAAAAGGGAAACCAATTAACACAGACACAGAAGATAAT
>NW_006921713.1:4033894-4046629 GCF_000298275.1 Orycteropus afer afer | reverse complement strand
GACACACGCCCTGGAGAGAACAATCATGGGAGAAGGAAGGGCTGCTTATGCACAGGGAGACAGCTCAGGGCACAGGAGAGTATGGAGGGATGGTAACTGGAAAGAGGTAACTATGGGGAGGAAGTGGGAGGGGAGCTGTTGTATTGTGGTAAACTGTGGTCACTGACATGAGACAAAGTATATGTGAATTGCTGTATGGGAAGTGAATGTGCTCTGTAAATCTTCACCCAAATCACAATAAATTAAAAATAACAACAATAAAAAAAAAGAAAATTTTTGAAACTGGAATATGTATACATGTGAGTTCATTATACTAACCCTCTCTTTTGTTACAAAGATATGTTTAATATCTTTATAACAAAAGTTCAAAAATTGGCCTGGCAGAAAAATTGTAACAAAATCCATTAAATTACTTTAACAGTTTTTGCTTGGTGTGGTCTAATTATTGGATTTTATTTTTTTCTTCTTACTCCTGTATACTTTCCAAATTTTCTATAATGAGACCTCACAAATAAATATTAAAGTACATTTTTAAAAGAGAAGGAATAATAGGGAGCTGATTGTATTGTAGACACTAAACCATTCATTTCTTTCTCTAGTAGAAGAGACAGATCTATCTCCTTGTTCCTCACCCAAGTGAAATTCTGTATTTGCTCATTACTTTTAAATGAGCTTACTAATACATTATGTTGCTGTTGTTATTAGCTATCATTGAGTCTGCCCCAAGCTTATGGAGACCCCATGAACAACAGAATGAAAGGCACACTGCCTGGTTCTGAGCCATCTCCATGATAGTGGAGGGATAGAACCATTGCGATTCATAAGGTATTCACTGGCTGATTTTCAGAAATAAATCACCAAACCTTGTTTCCTGGTCTATTTAAGTCTGGAAGCTCTGTTGAAAGCTGTTCAAAATCATAGCAACATGCAAGGCTTCACAGACAGATGAGTGGTGGCCACACTTGAGGTACACTGGCTGAGAATCAAAACCAGATCTTCTGCATGGAAGGCAAGAATTCTTTCACTGAATTACTAATGCCTCACACACATAGTGTAAATGTCTTCATGTGCCTTCCTGCATTGACCTAAAATTTTGGCTTTACATGTGTTCTCCACGTGTTTTTATTTGTTTGTCCAATAAACGTTTATGGAAGTCTGTATTTGTGCTTGGGAGTTCTGGTGTCATAGTGCCTAAGGCACTTGACTGCTAACCAGAAAGCTGGCGGTTCAAACCCACCAGCCACTCCTCGGAAGGAAGGATGGGCAATCTACTTCCATAATGATACTGCCTCGGAAACCCAAGGTCACTAAGAGTTGGGGCTGACTCGACAGCACATAACAACAACAACAACATATTTGTGCTCCAGGAAAGGTATTGAATAGTGAAGCTGAGTGTGGAAATGGTATCAGTATATCTTTGCTGGCTTTAAAACTCTCAGAACAGAGATTTTTACATTACTAAGCACAGTGACAGTTAGGTACTTAATACCACAAATACTGCTTGGAGATGATGATAATGGTGGTGATAAGTAAAATACCATAGGGAATGACTTCCAAAATTTGGCAGCAAGGTGCAGTGAACACCACTGCTCTCCTAGCCTGTGGTGGTCAAATCACTGGCAAGAGTGAGAGGCCAAGCCTTCTAGTTTTTTAAGGAAGGTGCAAACGAGAGTACAAGGTAAATGCCAAATAGGTTTTGGAAAGAGATGATTCATAGTTATAAGAAGGAACTTAGCTTATGAACTTTCCTCTTTATAAATATGAGGAGACAAACAATGAACAGAAAGACTAAGTAGGCCTATTTCTTTCAGAGAAAAAGCAGAATGTACAAGCCCATTATCACTATGCTAGTTAATTATTAATCCTAGGCTTTTCTCTTGCTAGAACTTCTGGTGCAGTATATAATTCATGAACACACTTTGCCAGCTCTCTGCCTGCTGGTTAATCTCTCTTTGGTGTCATTTTAGTTGTTTTGAAAGTCTCCAGTTCCCTTTTATAGAACTTAGCATTTCAAGTCCTCGGATCTCCATTTTCAGGCATCTCCTTGCAAATTCTAATCTTTTTCAACTTTAGTGATCATCAGCTTGATTTTTTAGGTTCCAAGATACTTTCTTGGGTCCATTATAGTATAGATATTATCAACATGTCTGTCACTATTCTAAAATTCTCACTTTACTTTGAAGAGACAGTAAAAAATATTCAGAGTGTATGGGAAAGCTGGTCTTCCTGCCAATAAGAGCTAAAATGTGTCTCCAGGTAGAGGCTGGTTAGTGTTTGTAAAGATGCTACATCACAGCGTATGTGGAATCTACAAAATCTAGGATTTTCTAAGGCACCTGGTACTGGGGACTCATTGCTGGAAATTACTTTTACTCCAATTGTTCTTAAACAGTAAAATATGTTTACTGTGCTTGGTGAGAAGTTGCTGTGAACATGTGGAGAACAAGTACTGCAATTCTCAAAAATGAATTTTTCTCTTACTGCCACTTTCAGACCATTATTTCTTCCTTATCCCTAAAAAGCTCCAACTTTGAATCTCACCCACGACTTCTCTTTTGTACTGTCATCTGCCAACCTCTGTGACATTTTTATCTATTTCTCAAAGTTGTTGGCTCTTGTCTCATTGTCATGCTCTCTAATACCACTCCTGCCTTAATCTTTGGCAATTTTAACATGCATATAAATTGTCCTTCCAAACTTCCATCTTTCCAAATCTTGATTTCTCAGTTCCTTCACCTCCTATCCAGAGTTTTTGTCCTCTACTCTACCTTAGTCACTCATGCCCACGGTCATACCCTAGGCTTTGTAAAATGGACCAGGAGTTGACCAACTATAGCCAGGTAACATCTAGTCTGCAACTCATTTTCATAAATAAAGTACTATTGGAACACAGTTGTACCCTTTCACTATATATTGTTCATGACTGCTTTTGCACCACAATGGCAGAATTCAGTAGTTATGACAGAGACTATCTGGATGTAAAGCCTAAACTATTTACTAGCTAGCCCTCTACTGAAAATGTCTGCCAACCCCTGCCCTAGATCAATAATTGTTACAACTCTAAAATCTTAACTTTGTGCATTCATCTCTGACAACCACTGTCTATCTTTCCAGTTAACTCTCTACTGCTCAGTCATCAAAATACTGGTACTCCTCCAAGAGCTCAAATCCATTATTCCTTTCATAATTTTTTACATGCCTTACCTCCTATGTAAGGAGCTCTGCTGGCACAGTGCCTAAGGCATTTGACTGCTAACC
Organism: Orycteropus afer afer; assembly: GCF_000298275.1. NCBI lineage: Eukaryota > Metazoa > Chordata > Mammalia > Tubulidentata > Orycteropodidae > Orycteropus > Orycteropus afer. Next base: position 4,043,371 of record NW_006921713.1, on the reverse strand, counting down.
AGAAGGTTGCTGGTTCAAATCCACCAGCTGCTCTGTGGAAGGATGGGGCAATCTACTCCCATACAAATTTATCGCCTTGGAAACCCAAAGGGGGTGGCTCTGAGTCATAATTGACTTGATGGCTGTTTTTTTTTTTTTTTTTTTTCCTGTTATCTCCTATGTGTCTCCAGTAGTCTTTTTACCCATGTTAAGTTCCATGGTCAGTTATTATCATCACATTCTTTCACATACCCATGTGAAAGTTAATAACAACATACATTATCACTGCAAATTATCATGCACTTTCTATACACCAGAAGCTCTGGTGGTGCAGTTGTTAAAGCATTTGGTTGATAACCAAAAGGTTGGTGGTTTGAAACGCGCCCCCCCCCCCAGCTGCTCCATGGAAGGAAGATGAGGCAGTCTACTTCTCTAAAGAATATAGCCTAGGAAACACTATCGGACACTTCTACTCTGTCCTATAAGTTGCTATGAGTTGGAATCGACTTGATGGCAGGGAGTTCTATATACCAGGCATAAGCATGTTGCTTTATATAAAACATTTCATTTAGTCCTTACAACAATTCTTTCTCATTTTATAGACAAAGAGAAAGTTTGAGAAATACAGAATAATTTTCCCAAGATCATACAGCTAGTTGCAAAGGTTTGAACTCAAGTCTGAACTTAAGCCCATTGATTTAACCTTTACACTGTACTGTCTTCCAAGAGAGTAATATTTAATTTTTCAGTTCAAAACACTCTTTCATGTATTATTTCATTTGATTCTCAAGGAATAGCCTTCCAAATCCATAGGCTCTTATATTAACACAGTGATATAAGGAAGAAGGAAAATTATTTCTATGTTAAAGATGAGCAAGGTAAAGCTTGGAGGTCAAATGACTACGCAAGTTTACACAGTTAGTGTTTACAAAGCTACAACTGAAACCAAAGTCTATGACCTTTAAATTAATTGACTTAGTTGAACTTCAGTTTCCTTATAGATAAAACAAGGAGGGTGGACTAGGTGATTTATATTCCAAAATCAGCGTTGTAACAGTTAATGGCTCTTGGTATCTCTAGTTCTTACACCTTGAACTCTAGGTAAGTTGACTGAGATTTTTCCCACTATATTCACTCATTTCCCTGACTTCTGAAAAGTTTTGACTTTCTACTTCTAACAATTTTCTGAAAATAACATCAGGAAAGATTACAAACATTTGTATAGTGGCTTTTTTTGTACTCCTTTTGTGTCCTGTGCAGCATCAAACAGTGATATCCATATCATAGAATCTTAGATTTTATTCATGTAAAATAAATGGAATTAAATCATTTAAAATTATAAAAAAGTCTGATACATATATATGACTATAACTACACAAATGTTGTTAATCAATTTGATGTTTTCAATTAATTGTTTCGATTTCATATTTGACCTATCTAGAAAGTTGACTCAAATTTGTGTTTCATTTGTGTATTTATATATTCTTAAAGCACATTAAATACAGTTATTGAATGGAGTTTATATATGAGTTTATGAGAGCAGGAGATAGGTTGACAGACAGGAGGAGAGAAGAAGAGAGTTTTCACTAGAATATGCTGGAGTTGTCTTCTAAGTTTTAGCAGAGTGTTGTTGTTGTTGTTTGTCAGTTTTTAATTCCTGTTATACATCTGGCCAAATGGTTGCTGCCTTTAACCAAGTTAGTAAATATTTTATTCCAGCTCAATTGAAGTAGAATTAATAATTGTTCTGTATGCAGCAGAGTAATCAAGAGAAGTTAACCATTTTTAAAATGAGATAACGAATAGGTTTATTTTGCATTATTGTGGGAACTCTCCAGTGGTGTGTAGATTGGCTATCACTTTAATTGTTCTTGTTAAGATGTTCTGTGCTAAAGTTCAATATATTCTTACATTAGTTTTGAAACTTATTACTTACAGGCTGGATTTACCAGTGTTTCAGCCACACCAAGTAAAAGGTACTGGAGAACCAGGTGGAAACAGGGCATAGAGGAAACGATGAGAACTTTGCCTGAAAGAGTTTGCTCCATTGGAGGGAAGTCTTTTCTGTATGTTTCAAAGAATCCAGCTACCATCACAGACAATGCAGCAGCAAGATTTCCAGCAACTGAAGGGAAAGAATGTAAAAGAAATGCTTGAAAACAGTGTATTAGGCCATATGTTTCTTACACATTTATGCTAGAGGATGTTTTTTTATTATAATTTATATTATAATTATAATTTTTTGCCCTTGGGATATACAGACAGCAATTAACTGTGTTGCTTAGACCAGGGCTTCAAACCAGTTTGAACCAATTCAGTCATGGCTGACAAAGTAAAATCATAATAGACTCCAATTTCTTAAATTTGGGTGAAGTGGAATGATAATCAGAATGGGAAAAATTAAAAATCAAAGCTCTGAAATGGGAGAATTGGAAAAGGTGTACGTGAGCCCTTTCAGGAGCCTGATGTGGGAGACTGCCAGGACTGTGGAGGGCAACACACATTCAAAGCAGCACGGTTGGCCACCATCATTGAGGGAGGCACCACTATTTCCAACTCTACTTGTCAAGAGATTTGACTGCTATGTAACAACACACTGTCCTTGATTTCTACGAGGGATTTTAAGTTTCCAGAAGGGTGACAACCTGTTATTTTTCCTGTTCTAGTTACTATTCCTGTTCCCCACATTTTACAAATTTGGATCTGTTCCAGTTTTGTTAGCCATGTCTGAACCAGAAAGAACTCATCTGATGCCCTGGTAAAGACATCCATCCCATCCTTTAGTTTTGGCCACAGAAAAGTATGTGTTAACTATTTCCACACTTATTAAATATATAACATCGGCCAAGTATTTAAGTTCATTATTATTTTCCTTAGCTTTAAGATGGAGTTACTTATTATGTGTATTAATTAATATGATATATTAATTATTATAATTAATTATTTTATAAGGTAGTTTTGAGATTTCAATAAAATAGTGTACTGTTGTATAGTGTAAATAGTGTAGTATTTAATAGTGTATAAATGTTCTTAGTAGCAACTGTTCTTGTTGTTGTTATGTGTTGTTGAATTGGGCCCAACTCATAGCAACCTCTCCTTGGGTTTCTGAGGCAGTATCACTATGGAAGTAGATTGCCCAACCTTCCTTCTGAGGAGTGGCTGGTTGGTGGGTTTGAACTTCCAACCTTCTGTTTAGCAGTCAGGTGCCTTAGGCACTATGCTACCGAATCTCCTAGTAGCAACTAGTAGCAATTATTACTGATAATAGAGCAATAGTTTTAAACTTTTATCTCCAGATGAGGTATATTATTCTAAAGATTTTTTAGGTACATATGAATTAATAACAATTTGGAGAAAATTTTAAATAAAGTTATGTCTTCATATGATTTTAATTTATTATAAAAATGGTTTTGAAATAATATAAGCATTATCAGTCCTTAGATTTTCTGTTATTAATCTTTTCAGAGAAAGGACAGCAACTATTAGAGAACTTAAAGATAAGAAACTTTTGTTTAGGAAAAAAAGTGTTTAACAGGGTAAATTAAGTAGATGAAGAGTATAAATGGAAGATATTGTTCAGATAGTGGTCTAGCTCTTCTCTTTTGTCTAGGGAATTTTGAAAGTGAGTAGGAATTTTGTTACAGAGTTTATATCTACTGTAACAATTTTATTTCTGAATTTATCATTCATATTACTGGACTTAATCCCATTGTTAGAGCAGAGGCAAACTTCAGCTTGATGGAATTTATTTGAAATTTAGAGATAGTCATATTTTGCTAACTTGCATAAAATTTTAGATAAGGCAAAGCTTTCAATTCAGAAAAATCAATCTCGTGTTTAAATAGCTTAGTGTTTGTTTTGGTTGATAGAGAAACTGGTAGGTAAATTTTGTGATTATATCTCAGCATTTAAATGTATCAATAAAGTCTGCTCTTTACTGGGGTGCCAAGAAATGAAAGGTGTAAAAAAAAATGAGGAACCTTGAATAACAGTTCAAAAATTTAAGAAATTTGCTATTTATTTTATTACTATTTTAGATTAAGCTCCATGAAGGCCATTTCATATTGAAGTAGAGATTGTGATTCTGTAAATACCACATATAAAAATACAAATTTCACATATTATCTGACTTTAAGATCATATGTGTCATATAATTGCAGTTATCTAGATTAGTGGGCATATTACAGACTCATCAGAAAGAAAGCTAATACGTCAATTCAGTTTAACATTTACTCTGTTTCTGCTATATCCAAAGTACTGTCGAGCACTGGTGGTGTGAAAGGTTAAGTGCTTGGCAGCTAATGGAATGGTAGACACTTTGAACCTTTCTCTATTGGAGAAAGTCTTAGAAATCTGCTTTCATAAAGATTATAGCCTGAAAAAAACCTATGGAGTATTTTGTCTGTTACACAGGGTCACTATGAGTCGGAATCCACTTAATGGCATCACGCAGTAACAACATGCTAGGAGCTCTGGTAGCGTAGTGCCTAAGGCACTTGACTACTAACCAGACGGCTGGCGGTTCAAACCCACCAGCCACTCCTCAGAAGGAAGATTGGGCAATCTACTTCTGTAGTGATACTACCTTGGAAACCCAAGGAGGGGTCGCTATGAGTCATGTCCAACTTGACAGCATAATAACAACAATAACAACAACAGGTATAGAGTATCTGTGTGGTGCAAACAGTTAAGCACTAGGCTTGGTGCTTAAGGTTGGTGGTTTGAATCTACACTCAAGTGCCTCAGAAGAAAGGCCTGGTGATCTACTTCTGAAAAATTAACCATGGAAAATCCTGTGGAGCAAAGTTCTACTCTGACACACATGGCTTACTTACCATGAAGTGGAATGAACTCATTGGTGACTGATTTTTTGTTTGTCTATGCTAGGCATGGTTGTTGTTGTTGTCATGTGCTGTCAAGTCAGACCCGACTCATAGCGACCCCTCCTTGGATTTCCGAGGCAGTATCACTACAGAAGTAGATTGCCCTATCTTCCTTCCGAGGAGTGGCTGGTGGGTTAGAACCGCCAGCCTTCTGATTAGCAGTCAAGTGCCTTAGGCACTATGCTATTAGAGCTCCCGTTAGGCATGGTAGAGTATATAAAATGAAAAAGATCTGTTCTCAGTCATTAAAGACTTATATCCTATTGAGGAATATAAGAAGAATTATTTCCATTTGGAGAGAGGAACAATTGGAAAATGTGAAGGTGGCACAAATGGTATGAACAAAGGGACAGAATGGTGAAAGCACTGAACAAATTTTCAGAATAGTGAGAAGTTGAAGTTATTCAGAATTGGGAGAAAACAGATGGAGGCTATTTAATACTCTTTTTATACAGGCATATAATACACTTTGTAAGAGATTTGGAAATTACTCTGAAAATGATAGAATCATTGAGGATTTTAGACACAGTGAAAGGATTAGAATTGTCATTTAAGGTGATTAAAAGTCATTTGCTGGATAGATTGAATGGGAGCAATATTGGAGGTGGAAAGATAGTTAGGAAGTTATAGAAAAAATCTTGGTAAAGTGTAATAGTAGCTGGAATTACAATTAGGACTCCAACAACAGATAAATATAAGGATGGAAACACAAGATGCAATTAATTCAGTTGAAATATAAGATACAATAGATTCAACTGGTAAAACCATAGCAAGTAAAGCAAAGAGGAAGATATCCAATATCAATGCTGAATATGGGTCTAGGTGACTGGGAAGATGACATGGTGGTGACATTACTATAAATAAGTCTGTTCAATTTAATATTTACTCTGTTCCTGCTAAAAATGAACTAGAGTAGACATGGATAAAGATAATTAATTTTTGAATGAGTTGAATTCAAAATTACAAAGGAATTACAAAGGAATCATCGTAAAGAGAAGTGCTCAGAAAATAAATGAAAATGTGAATCATAGCTCAGGAGAGTGTTGGCTCAGCAAAGAAAGATTTAGGAATCATTTGCTTAGAGACAGTATTTAGGGGTGGGTGAAATAGAAGCAAAACAAGAAGATGTCTAGCCAATGCCTTTGGACATGTTTACATTTAGGGGCAAGAAAATGAAATAAAACCACTAAAAATAGGTCAGAAATGTAATGTAATGTCTCAGAAGGAAAGCTAAGGGAAAGTTTCAAAGAGTAGCACATATAAAACAAAACTTTTGATCCTTTCCTCTAATTGTTCTCCTTCGCTCTTCTCCATCTTCTCTGGTACCTTCAGATACTCAAGCCTGACATCTAGAGTCCCCCCTCTCTCTTTTCTCTTCCCTCCCAATTCATCATTAAGGTCTTTAGATTCTATTTCCAAAACATGTTATGAATCAACTTGCTTCTCTCATAGCCACTGCCATTATCATTTTAATCCAAGCCATTTCCATTTTCAATGCAGACTGTGTTCAATAACATACTAACTGCTCTTTGTGTTTCTACTCTTGCTCACCTTTAACTGATTAAGCAGTCAGAGTGATCTTATACAAAACACAAGTAGAATGTTACTCCTCTGCTTAAATGTCTTCTGTGGTTTTCTGTGCACTTAAAATGAAATCCAAAATCCTTAACATGACCTGTATAATTTTGCTGGTGCTTATCACTCTAATTGCTTGTTACTTTTCCTTTTCTGATCATGTTTTAGCCACATTGGTCTTCATCTTTTTTGAAGGTTTTAAACTCTTTCTGACCTTCAGATCTTTGGTATATTCTTCTCTAAAATATTTTTCATCCATATGTCACCTACTTAGCCTAACACCTATTTGTCCTTCAGGCATGCACTTCAAAATCTAAATTAGATCCTGCTTGCTAATTTCCACTTTTTTTTTTTTTTAATCACACTTATCACAATTTGAAATGAAATATTTTTTGTGTTCATTTGTACCATGAATGTTCTAATTACTTGATTGGAAGCTTCTTGAAGACAGGAGCTAAGTTTGTTTTGTTTACCATTTTTTACTACTAAGACTCCTATCTAGATTCACAGTAAGCAGCACCCGTACGTGCATGCACACATGCACACATGCACACACAGATTTGAATAAATGAGTAAATGAGCATGGGATCAAATATCTTAGGAGAGAGAGCATGATGAAGACTGTGACAAGGCAACTGTATTGAAGAATTGATTGGTGGCTACCTTTTTATTCAACGGAATTCCCAGGACAGATTCAGCTAGCAAGTGATGGAAGAATGAGTGGGTGGTATAGTATCGTCTATCTTTTAAGAAATTTGACTATGAATCAACAGTAATAGGAAAGGAGAAAGTTAAACCAGTAGCTTAAAGAGTTAGCAGGATTACAGGAAGCAGTTTCATAAAACATGGGAGATTTGGCCATGTTTGTATGCTGAAGGGAAAAGCCAGTGGAGATGTGAAAAATTAAAGATGTAAGACCAATAAATTAAAAAAATAGTACAGAAATGTTCTGAAACAGGAACGGGAAGGGCAAGGATTAAGGACACAAATAGTTTAATCATAGAAAGAAGTAAAAAAAGTCTATCCTTTTAGGGAACAAAGAAAATGTAGGGAATGTTTGAGGAAACAGAGGATGTTGAGAAGCAGAAGGTAAATTTAAAGAGCTGTATACTACATGACCTTGATCTTAACAATTTGGAGGGTTCCATCACTTGCTGAAAGTGAGTGTATGAGGAATGAGTTGTGAAGACAAAGGAGAAAAAGTTTTCAACAACTCCTGATACTGAGTTTACTTGAAGATCAAGTCTTTGGTAGAGTTAGAGCTAGTGGCTATGATTTGCAGTTTATATGTTTATGTTAGCACCTAGGTAGCTGGGCAAAGGTTTTTATTTTATCCAGTAAAATTTATAGTGTTATATACAATACTTTAGACCAGGAATCAGCCTTTTTTTCTGTAAAAGATTAGATAATGAATGTTTTAGGCTTGCCAAAAGGCGAAACTGAGAAAATTATGTAGATACATCTTTAACAAAAGGAGTCCCTGGGTGACACAAACAGTTAACACATTCAGCTACTAACTTAAAGGCTTGAGGTTGGAGTCCACCCAGAGGTTACTCAGAAGAAAGGCCTGGCGATCTACTTCTGACAAATCAGCACTGAAAACTGTATGGAAAATAGTTCTACTCTGACATGTAGGGTCACCATGAGATAGAATTGAGTCTCTGGCAAGTTTTAAACAAATATAGCAGGAGAGAAAATAAATTTCTACAAAATTTTTATTGAAAATAATAATAATATATATAATAATACTTCTTTTGGGAAAGTGATACAATTTTGTTTAATTGGAGTCCAGTTAGTGTTTCCTATCATCAAATCAAATGCAAACATTCATCTGTGGAAACCATTCTTAGACTGTAAGACGTAAAAGAAACAGACAATTAGCAAGAGTTTGCCTATGGGCCGTGGTCTGCCAATTACTGGATTCGTCATCAGTTTCTATTGCCTGCTTCTGAATTTTTGCTCTGCTTGGGTGAAAACTGTGACATTTTATCTGGGCCACTGCTGTCGAGCATGAAGCTTGGAAGAGCAGTCTTTTGGGACTTGGGAGCTTGTTGTTGTTGTGAGGTGTAGTTGAGTTGATTTTGAATCATGGTGACCGCATGTGACAGAAAAGAACTGGCTCTTAAGGTGTTTTTTTTTTTTTTGGTCTGTAATTTTTATTTTTTTTGCAGTGTTCCCTCCCATCCCCTCCCATCCCTGGCAACCAACAAAGAAAGTTTCCCTCCATATATAAACCTTTCCTTGATCCTCCACAACAATGAACTAATACTATATTTGTCCTTCTGTGATTGACTTATTTCACTCAGCATAATGTCCTCCAAGTTCATCCATATTGTGCAGTGTTTTGCAGACTCTACATTATTCTTTACTGCTGCATAGCATTCCATTATGTGTATGTACTGTAGTTTGGTCATCCACTCTTCTGCTGATGGGCACGTAGGTTGTTTCATCTTTTTGCTATTGTAAATAGTACTGTGATGAACATGAGTGTGCATATATCTGTTCCTGTCTTGGCTCTGACCTATCTAGGATATATACCTAGTAATGGGATTGGTGGGTCAAATGGTATCTCCAATTCCAGCTTTCTAAGGAATCGCCGTACTGCTTTCCACAGTGGTTATATCCCTTCACAGTCCCACCAACAATGTATGAGAGTCCCAATCTCTCCACATTCCTGCCAGCATTTGTTATTTTCTGTCTCATTGAACCTTGCCATCAGTGCTGGGGTAAGACAGTATCTCATTTTGGTTTTGATTTGCAACTCTCTGATGGCCAATGATCGTGAGCATCTCTTCATGTATTAGCCGTCCACCTGAATATCCACCTTGGTGCAGTGTCTATTCATGTCTTCTGCCCATTTTTCAACTGGATTTTTAATTCCATTGGTGTTGTGGCATTGGAGTTTTCAATAAATTTTAGAGATAAGTCCCTTGCCAGATATGTAATTATCAGCAAATATGAATTTGTTGCTGTCATTTTCGTAATGTGCTTTTTCGTGGTGTTGATTTCTTTGTTCCATATAATTTTCTGTGCTGAGCTT
>NW_006921713.1:4004023-4032974 GCF_000298275.1 Orycteropus afer afer | reverse complement strand
TTTATTTTGTTTTGATCTTTTTTCTAATTGATCCCTTTCCAAAGAGGTATTGAGGTATTTGCCTTCAATCTCACTAATTCTGTCTTCCATTGATTCAATTCTACTCCTTTGCCCATTCAATGTCTTATCTATTTCTGAAAATTTAGTATTAATCTTTTGGATTTCTGTGTGTAAATTTTGTATCATTTCTAATTTTTCATTTATTTTGTCATTTTATTCTTGTATTGTCATCTAAAATTGTTCTAGGGTTTTCTCTGTGTTTTCCTCAATTTTGTCAGTGTTTATCTTGATCTGCCTCTCAATTCGTTGAAGATATCTAAATATAATTCTTTTGAGTTCCTTATCAGGGAGTTCCAATGCTGCTTCTTCCTCAGGGATGTGTTCTGGGTCAGTATCCTGGTCCCTTGTTTCTCCTGCTTTATCTTACTTCTTTATGTGGCCTGTGATGCTCTGTTGTGTCTGAGGTGTTGTGACATTTTTTGTGTTTATATTTAATTGGTGATTGTATGTTGGAGTGATTTGCCCACGATTTTCATTTTCTTTGTTTTGTTTGTATGTTATCTGCATAAGCAGGGTACTGTGCTATGCTCCTCTATTCACTAGTTAACAGCACTTATACCCTCATCACCTGTCTCTTTCCCTGTTGTCAGAATCTCCTATGCCCCTGCCATCCTTGGCAAAAAGGCCTATTCTTAGGCCCCTGGAATCTGAATGAGAATGCTGTCACTTTAAAATTCAAAATGGCTGCCACTTGTAAAGATTGAAAATGGGTGTGCCCTTGGTCACTTTAATATCCAAAATGGCCACCACCTGTAAACATTCAAAATGGCTGCACCCTTGGTCACTTTAAATATTCAAAGTAGCTGCTGCGTGTAAACAATCAAAATGGCCGCATCCTCCGGACAGCGAGAAGTCCACAGCTCAGGTTGTCTCCCTCCTTGCTGTTTCCCGTTCTAATCATAAGTCACCAGTATAGTCCCTGCAGGCCTTGGTGACTAAGGCTGATCTTTAGGTAAATTCTCAGGTCCCAACACCACTGAGAAATATTCAGGCTATTAGTCCTGTCAGAGTAGCTGATAGTCCATAGCTCTGACAGTCTCCATACTCACTGTTTTTGTTCAGGTTTTTCCACTAGCTGGTGCCTAATCCACTTCTGTATAGTTCCTTTCAAAGCTCAGGGCTCCAGGATTAACTTCTGTTTCTCTGTCAATTGGTTTCTCGTTTCTTTATTGAAGAGGCTCTGTGTTGCTTGTCGGTCTATTCCTCCATCTTACAGGAAGTTGGTCTGTAATCTTTATGGAAACAGATTGCTAAATCTTTCTCCCTGTGGTACAGCTGGATGGGTTTGAATTGGGAACCTATCACTTAGTGGTTAGCAGTCAAATGCTTAACAATATGTACCACCAGGGCTTCTTGGGAGCTTGTTAGACATGCAGAAGTGCAGGCTCCACTGTAGAACAACTATCTTACCTGAAGGATCTAGATCACTACCTTCGTTCTCCAGTTTTACTTGCTACTGCACTATAGGTAACAGTGAAAAATGAGATTTTTAAAAATTCAAAACAAACTTTGATTCCAACCTAACTTTAATCAACTCTATTTTTATTCTTAACTTCTGTAAGATCATAATACCTACAAAGGACAGTGCAGTTTATCAGAATGCACACATTTTAAACCTCTAACAGATCTGTATTTACAAGATAAAATACAATGGTTTCAAAGGAGATATTATATTCAGATAAATAATGCGTGCTTTAATATTGACTGTGTGGTTGCAGACAAGTCTGCAAGAGTCCTGAAGCACTTATGGTTCATTCTATTATCCTACCATAATTTTCTAAATTAGACCATAATGAGGTAAAGAAAATCAGAATACATTCAAACATTAATATTGCACTTTCTATTTTACATGGGAGCAACATCTTTATGCTAAAAAAATGGGTATTTAAAAATTCTTCAGTTATTGTTTACATTTATTCACTGTGAAAATTATGGGTCTCCCATAGGTAGTCTCAACTGTTTGTGTCTGTGATATATAAGATCACAACCATAAATGTAAAATACTACTGAGTCCTTAGAAATTCATCTTGGATCCCTGATTTTGGCAAATTCCTAGAAGAAGAAATTTGCTCATTTGAGAACATTTGTGCCCATGAACCACTTTCATAGAGGCAGCTGTAATTTCATTGTCATAGGTATCTTCTTCCTTTGGGGAAGAAGTTTCTTACCCACTATGAGAATGACATATGCTATTTATTTTTGTGTGTTTCTCCTATTAGTGATGTACTCCTATGTTTGAACTGAGCTATTCACCTTCTTTCTTTCTTTTTCTTTTTTTTTGACCATTGAAACTCATTTCAGGAGATTCAAGTTTAGTTTATGCTTTAATTCCTGAATATGGAACAAGTATTTCATTTACATGGAGATCAGATATACAAATGTATGTTGGTAAGGAATCACCTACTGCTTTGGGTGATGTACTAAATGGTATACTTTACCTTTAATTTTAGTCAGATTAATACTTGTGTGTGTCAGCACAAACTATCCAATGCTGCATACTGCTGGATTTAATTATGTTAGGGGAAGGAAATACTCATGGTATAAATATTTTTTAAAACTGAAAAGGCTAAAATGAAGTATGCACAGTTCTGACAGAGGATAAATCACAATGAATCATTGAGTGAAATAAGGTTGACATTAACATAGATGAAATAGAAAATACAGTCTTGATAGAATACTTTGAGCATGATATCAAACTTTTTCACATTTCATACATAGTTTTGCAAAGTTTGGGAGATTTTTTTATAGTTGGTATGCTAATACATACTTCTTGATTTCTTAGGTGATGAACTAAAGAATGATATATCTTGGATTAAAAACCTCTCTTTTTTTGTACTGTTTACAAGCTAGAAAAGGGAACAACCACAACAACAACAAAAAAAACAAAACTTACTGCCATCGAGTTGGTTCCAACTCATAGAGAGCCCTCCTTGGGTTTCTGAGGTGGTATCTCTACAGAAGTAGATTGCCCAGTCTTCCTTCTGAGGAGTGGCTGTTGGGTTTGAACAGCCAGCCCTCTGATTAACAGTCAAATGCCATAGGCACTAGCCACCAGAGCTCCAGAAAAGGGAAGTTAATTTTTTTCTTTGCTTAAGTATCTAATTTGACCAATCGTGTGAGATTTTCTCTCATTCTTGGCATGAACTGTGATTATGCCTGTCAAACATTAGGTACTGTCTGTCTACACTATATCCTTCTTAAAGATAATAGTCCCTTGGAAGGGGAGTGACTGAATATGAAAGGAAGTCAGAAAATAAAGAGTAACTGCCCACTATAGTAACTAAGAGGAGCTCTGGTAGCATAGCACCTAAGGCACTTGACTGCTAACCAGAAGGCTGGCGGTTCAAACCCACCAGCCACTCCTTGGAAGGAAAATGGAGCAATCTACTTCTGTAGTGATACCGCCTCAGAAACCCAAGGAGGGGTCACTATGAGTCGGGTCCAACTAGACGGCATATAACAACAACATGGTAACTAAAGGATCTTTTTTTTCTTTCATATATTTCATGGAATTTATTGGAAATAGTAGTGAGGATTATAAGTTAACATTGATCATTTAACTTCCATTTGTATAACTGATAATGATAATAAGGCAATGACCTTAGAATTGTTGTTGTTATGTGCCATAAAGTCAGACCCAACTCATAGCCACCCCTCCTTGGGTTTCCAAGGCAGTATCACTACAGAAGTAGAAGACTTTAATTCAAATGACACTATCTTGGTGACCCTGGATCTCTTAAATGATTGTTTAGCATAAGTTTAAATGTGATATGTATATGAAAGTGCCAGATTAGAAACTCAATAAATATTTGTTAAGTTATAATTTATATACTTATAAATCTCATCCACATTTTCAAGGCTCTTGAGTTTAAGGTAGTAGGAAATTTTAATGTCAGAATAATTTGATTATGTAAATTACTATCAAAACTACCCTAGGTGTGTACCATGTGTCCTGATAAAACATGTTAATCTTCTATAATCAGAATCAGAATATGGAACGTTTAAGCAAATATCTAGTTTAAAAGATGAGTATAATCACACTTTTTATATTCTCGTAGCAAAATATTATGCAAATAAATGAACAAATATGCAAATGAACGAATGAATGCAGACTAGCTTAGAAACAACTCATTTCAGTATTTTGTACCCTAAAAAAAAAGTTCAAGTTCATTTGAAATGACTCTAGTTTTTCCTCTTTCTAAGACTGTTTAAAAATCATTGCTCTGTACCTTACTATTTGAAGAAGTATTATATGGAAGTGGTGAATTGCATACTAATTTTTAATAAATTTTGATACTTGTTCAAAAATTAATTTCTCCCAAGAATAGCCTGCATTATTTTTTAGGTTTGCTACCTTTGTTAATTTTTAAGAAATACTCAGGGATTCAAAATGGAGTTTTGTCAGTAATCATCATGTTATTTCCCTCTAGCACCTTAGAGCTTGAAAAACTATGTACAGCAGTTTGAATTAGGGATTCTGGTGTTCTGAACAGCTGAGTCAGAGTGCACCAAACTCAGAGGAGTAGAATTAGAGAGGAGAAAGGTACAGAAGGAAAAAAAATAAGATCTATCCTGCAGAACACCAACAGGGAGCTGAGAAAGGCCATCGGAGACTCCCCTGGGGAAGTGACCAGCAGGCAAGAATGGTCATCTGAGATCTCCCTGGGTTAAGGCAGAAGACACACTACACCAGTGTACCAGCGATCACACCAACATACCAGCAATCACCCCAAGATTCTACCTTCAGCACCTGATTTTATCAGTAACTTGGGTTGGCTACTTGCAAATGGGCACATCAAGTGCCACTGAAACCCAAGAAGAGAGTCCATTGGTGCTGCAGGAGGGCAGGCCCGGGGCGTGCCCCTACAGCAGGTCATTGAGTCGGCTTGGGTCAGCTTAGTGGCACTGAGAAGTCTGTGCTTGACTTTATCAGTAATATTGGGATTCTCCCGACTCTCCCGACTCCAGCACTGCTGAAACAGGACGGCTCTTTGGTGCTGAGGTGGGCAGTTCCCACAGAGGAACTCCTGAGGCAGATCGTGGTCTGGGCCAGTAAGGCCAGTGCCACGGGCCAGTGGAGCCAGAGAGAGAAAGCCCTGCAGCGTATCATGGAGCTGGGAAGTTGTTTTGGGTTGGCTTTTTGACAGTGAGGGGCCTCAGGAGCAGGGTTTTTCATGTGTCTGAGCCGGGCAGAAAGTGATGACCCTCTAACAACTAGAGTCTTTGCTGAAATTGAGCTGCAGGCCTGTAAATAACAGTACGATGTCATCAGTAGCAGCCGGCTTAAAGCCTTAGAAACTGCCCCTAGCAACAGCGAGCTTTCCTTCTTCCTCTCCCACCTTCTCCGCCAATAACTCCACTCATCCAACAGAAGAAACCACATTCAGCCAACATAAAACCTCCTGGTTTGAACTCTAAACTCTCTTTATGACAAACAGACTGAGTGCCTAAGGCACTTGACTGCTAACTGGAAGGTTGGCAGTTCAAACCCACCAGCCACTTCTCAGAAGGAAGATGGGGCAATCTACTTCCACAGTGATACTGCCTTGGAAACCCAAGGAGGGGTCACTATTAGTTGGGTCTGACTCGATGGCACATAACAACAACAACATATCCACATTCCACACAGTGATTCCACCATCACAAAGAAAACTGTTGAGCAAACCAGCATATCTGAATTAATAACTAAAAAGAAATAAAATACACCAGCTTCACTTTTTCAAAATATTAAACCATAAAACCAAGACAAAACAAATCAATTCATAACCAACAGTTAAAGACAACCTCAAAATGTCTAGGAAACAACAGGCAACCTCAAATCAAACAAAAAAACAGGACAAGGCATTAGAAGCAAAACCACAAACAAAGGTCTCATTATACATGGAGGAAGAGGTGTCAATAGAATTATCTGAGAAGGAATTTAGAATATATTTATAGGGCTTTACAAAAGCCTAAGGAAACCCCAAATGAAACAAGGAGAACACAGACAGTTCCCTGGAAGAACTCGGGAAAATCATGCAAGAAAAAAATAATAAGATTAATGCACAATCAGAACTCACACAAAAACAGGAGATAGAAATCCACAAGATGAATACCAAAATAACAAAATTACACAACACAGTAGAAGCACAAAAGAGTAGGTTAGAACTGGCTGAAGAACACATATCCCAACTAGAAGACAAATCCCTGGACACCAGCCTGTATGAAGAAAAATCAGAACAAAGATTTAAGAGAAATGAAGAGAACTTAAGAATTATATGGGATGACATGAAAAGAAACCATATAAGACTCATTGGAATTTCAGAATAAGAAGAGGTGAAAGAAACCACCGAGAAAATTGTGGAAGACCTGCTAACAGAAAACTTCCCCCATATAATGAAAGAAGAAAAGATATTTGTCCAAGAAGCTTATAGAACCCCACAAAATATAGATCCCAAGAGAAAAACACTGAGGCATATTATAATCAAACTCTCCAAAACCAAAGACAAAGAAAATATTTTAAGAGCTTCCTGGGACAAAAGAAATATTACTTATAAAAATCAAACAGTTAGACTGAGCTCTGACTACTTAGCAGAAACCATGCAGGCAAGAAGGCAATGGGACGGCATATATAAAACCCTGAAGGAAAAGAACTTCCAACCAAGAATCCTACATCCAGCCAAATGATCCTTCAAATATGAAGGTGAAATCAAACCATCTCAGACAAACAGAAATTAAGGGATTTTGTAAAAACCAGACCAATCCTACAAGAAATGCTTAAGAAAGTTCTTCCAATAGAGAACCCACAACAGAAATCAAAAAAATCAGGATACGTGGCATCAACATTAAAACCAAATCAGAAATAGAAACTCAAAATAAGATTATAAAATATTGTACTCTAAAAACAAAGGAAGTCAATCAGCACACAACAACAGCAACTAACCTATCAGAGGAAATAAAACTTCTAGGTACAAACTTCCAAATGGAGAGGCAAACAGGACAATGTCTTCACAGTATGCACTGTTCTAAAAATGTAGAGACAATAATATACTCCAAAGTAACCACAGAGAAAAGTAACAATCCCCATAAGCAAACCCAGAAGGAAGGAAAACATGGGTTTAATAAACACAAAACAAACAATAAAGAAGAAAAGGGAGAAAGCATTAGCCAACAAACTGAACTCAGCACAGAAAAGTATATGGACTAAGGAAACACTAACAACACGACAAAAAACACAATAGAATGAGAGCAATCAATTCATACCTATCACTAATTGCACCCAATGTGAATGGACTAAATGCACTTATCAAGAGAAAGTGAGTGGCAGACTGGATAAGAAAAGAAGACCCATCGATATGCTGCTCACAAGAGACCCACCTTAGACACAAAGATAAAAACAAATTAAGAGTTAAGGGATGGAAAAAAATATATACCAAATCAATGGAAACCAAAAAAGAGCAGGAGTGGAAATATTAATTTCTGACAAAATAGACATTAAGGTGAAAAACATCTATAAGAGATAAAGAAGGACATTATATGCTGCTGAAAGGGTCAATTGACAAAGAAGACATTACAATAATAAATATTTAAGCACCCAATGAAAGTGGTCCAAAATATGTGAAGCAAATATTAACTGAATTAAAAGGGATAATAGACAACTCTACAATAGTAGTAGGAGACTTTAACACACCACTTTCAAAGAGGGACAGGTCAACTAGGAAAAAACTCAACAAAGATACAGAAGAACTCAACAATACAATCAACCATCTCGACTCATAGACAAATACAGAGCATTTCATGCAACAAAAGCACTATTCACATTCTTCTTCAGTGCACATGGATCCTTTTCCAGAACAGACCATATGTTAGGACATAAAACAAGCCTCAATAAATTCAAAAGCATTGAGATACTACAAAGCATCTTCTTTGTAGTTCTTTTCCTTCAGTGTTTTATGACTACAATGCTATAAAATAAGAAAGTAATAATAGGAAGAGCAAGAAAAAAGCATCAAACATATGGAAGCTGAACAATTTACTGCTCAAAAAATACTGAGTAATAGAACAGATAAAAACTGAGATAAAAAATTTCCTAGAAACAAATGAGAATGGAGATACATCATACCAAAACCTATGGGACACAGTGAAAACAGTACTCAGAAGACAGTTTAAAACAATAAATGTATACATCAAAAAAGAAGAAAGAAACAAAATCAACACTCTAACTCATCAACTCCACCAACTAGAAATAGAACAACAAAAGAATCCTACAGTATCTAGAAGCAAGGAAATAATAAAGATCAGAGCAAAAATAAATGAAACAGGAAACAAACTAACAAAAGGAAAACATAGAGAAAATCAACAAAACAAAAAGCTGGTTCTTCGAAAAGATTAATAAAATTGATAAACCATTGACAGACCTAACAAAAGAAAAGAAAGAGAAGATCCAAATCACAAGATTTGTAAACGAAAATGGTGTTTTCACAACAGAACCAACTGAAATAAAAAAGATACTGACAGAATATTATGAAAAACAGATTTGAGAAACTAGAAGAGATGGACAAGTTTCTAGAATCACAAGACCTACTTAAACTATTCCACTCAGAGATAGAATACTTGAACAGACCTATAACAAAAGAAGAAATTGAGCAGGACATAAAACAAGCTTCCCACAAAGAAAAGCCCTGGCCCTGATGGCTTCTCTGGAGAATTCTATCAAATATTCAGAGTTGACACCTCTACAACTCAAGCTATTGCAGAGCATAGAAAATGATGGAATACTCCAAAATGCGTTTTATGAAGCAAGCATAATACTAATACCCAAACCAGGGAAAGACACCACTAGAAAGGAAAACTACCGACCAATATCCCTCATGAACATAGATGCAAAAATCTTTAACAAAATCCTAGCCAACAGAATCCAACAACATATCAAAAAATCAATACACCTGGACCAAGTAGGATTCATACCAGGTTTACAAGGGTGGTTCAACATCAGAAAAACAATAAACGTAATCCACCACATAAACAAAAGAAAAAAAAAAACCATATGATTATATCAATTGATGCAGAAAAGGCATTTGATAAAATCCAACATCCATTCCTGTTCAGAACTCTCAGCAAAATAGGGATAGAAGGGAAATTTCTCAACATAATAAAAAGTATATATGCAAAGTGAATGGCCAACATAATTATTTATGGTGAAAGACTCAAGGCATTACCCTTATGAATGGGAACCAGACAGGGATGTCCTCTATTACCACTTCTATTTAACATTGTATTGGAAGTTCTGGCCAGAGCAATAAGGCAAGAAAGAGAAATAAAAGGCATGCAAATTGGCAAAGAGGAAGTAAAACTATCTCTATTTTCAGATGATATGATCCTGTATGTAGAAAATGCATGAGACTCAATACAAAAACTACTGGAACTAATAAGGAGGTTCAGCAAAGTGGTAGGGAACAAGGTCAACATACAAAAATCAGTTGGATTCTTCTACACCAACAGAGTCCTCTGATAAAGAAATAAGGGAAACAACCCATTTACTATAGCTACTAAAAAGATGAAATATCTAGGAATAAACCTCACCAGAGACACAAAAGACCTCTACAAAGAAAACTGTGAAATACTGCCACAAGAGACAACAAGGGCACTACATACATGGAAGAACCTACCTTGTTCATGGATAGGTAGACTGAATATTGTGAAAATGTCAACATTACCTAAAGCAATCTATAATTTAATGCAATCCCAATCCAGATTTCCACAAAATTTTTTAAGGACATGGAAAAAATAATTACTAATTTCACATGGAAAGGAAAGAGACCTTGGATAAGCACAGCACTTCTCAAGAAGAAAAACAGAGCGGGAGGTCTCACACTTCCAGATCTTAAAAACTACTATACTGCCACAGTAGTCAAAACAGCATGGTATTGGTACACTGATAGACAGATAGACCAATGGAACAGAATCAAAAGTTCAGATATGGACCCATCCATCTATGGACAAGGGAGCTCTGATAGCATAGTGCCTAAGGCACTTGACTGCTAACCAGGAGGCTGGCGGTTCAAATCCACCAGCCACTCCTCGGAAGGAAGGTTGGGCAATCCTACTTCCGTAGTGATAACTGCCTCAGAAACCCAAGGAGGGGTCGCTATGAGTCGGGGCCGACTCGACGGCAAACAACAACAACAACAACATCTATGGACAACTGCTCTTTGACAAAGGTCCAAAATCCATTAAATGGGGAAAGAGACAGCCTCTTTAACAAATGGTGCTGGCAAAACTGGATATCCACCTGTAGAAAAATTAAACAAAACCATACCTCACCTCATACACAAAAACAAACTCAAGCTGGATCAAAGACTTAAATGTAAAACCCCAAACTATAAAACCAAAGATAAAATAGGGGCAAATCTGGAAGCCCTAATTTATGGCATAATAGACTATCAAGCATAACCTAGAATGTGCAGGAGGTAGAAGAGAACCTAGGTGACTGGGTCCTTTTAAAAATTCAATTCTTAAGCCATTGAAAGACGTCATAAAAAGGGTAAAAAGAGAACCTACAGATTGGGAGAAAATATTTATTTGCCTATGACATATGTGATAAAGGACTTATCTCCAAAATCTATAGAAAACTTCAACACCTCAACCAAAAAGACAAATAACCCAATTCACAAATGGGCGAAAGACTTGAACAGACACTTCAACAAAGAAAATATACAGGCAACCAACAAACACATGAGAAATTGCTCGCAATCATTAATCATTAGACAGATGTAAATCAAAACAACAATGAGATATCATCTCATCTCAGCAATAACAGCAAAGTTCAATAACAGCAAAGTTCAACAGGTCAGAAAATAATAAATGCTGGCAAGGTTGCAGAGAGAATAGAACTCTTGTACGCTGCTGGTGGGATTGTAAAATGGTACAGCCATTGTGGCAAACGGTATGGCATTTCCTTAAAAAACTGAAAATAGAAGTACCATTTGACCCAGCAATTCCATTACTAAAGAGGTGAGAGATAGCGCATGAACAGATATATGTATACCTATGTTCATCGCAGCACAATTCATTATAGCAAAGAGATGGAAACAACCTAAATGCCCATCAACAGATGAGTGGATAACCAGATTGTAGTATATGCACACAATGGAATACTATGGTACATTAAAGAACAATGAGGGATATGTGAATCATCTCACAACATGGATGAACCTGGAGGACATTATGCTGAGTGAAATAAGTCAATTGCAGAAAGACAAGTACTGTAGGAGTGCATTACTGTAAAAAGACAGAGAAGGGTTTGCTTGGGAAAGGGAACACACTTAGTAGGTTATCAGAATGGGGAGGAAGGGGAGGGATTAATTTCAGGCTAGTTGGGGCCTACATGACGATGTGCGTAAGGGGAGGGATTTATGGGAAGGATCTGTGACCACCATGATAACATTGGGAAATGGGAGGACACCGAATTGTGCACATAAGAGATAGACAACAAATGCTAATACCAACCAATGTGTCCACAATACTGCATTGCCATTAACACCAAATACTAGGCTACAGATAAACACATAAACACCTGAGATGATCAGACCGGGGTCAATGAACAGAAGTATACTCTAGACCAAGGATAGATTCAGCTGTGGCTAATCTTGTACAGACACAAAACACCTGTAGTCCTTATAGAAACAATAGAAGAAAGACACAGAGTAATCCCTCACAGATAACCAGACACTATGTGAGAGAGATTCAATAGAGCTACCATCTCAGGACCATAGTACTGGGGGACACCAGACTCAATTGGCACAACAAAATACATAAAAGCCTTGCTCCACATCCTGCATTGGTGAGTAGCAACTGAGGCCTTAAAAGCTTTCAAGTGGCCATCTAAGATGCAGCCAACTGTCCCCTAGCATTTGAAGCAAAGAAGAACGCAAAAAACAAAACAAAACAAAAAAAACCAAGGCCATTTAGAAGCAATCAGCCATAGGACACGATGGCCCTCGAGACCAGAAGAACTAGATGGTGCCCAGCTACCAATGCCAACCACTCAGGAAAGGATCAAATCTGGAGATCCTGGGCAGAATGGGAGGGAAAACATGGAACAAAATCCAAAAACTCAATAATGACTAGAATTACTGGTCAGATGAAATCTGGTGAGACCCCAATACTATGGCCCTGGAATACATTCTGCACGTGGAATAAAATGCACCTCCAGGGGCTGGCTCTCAGCCCAATAGTTAACAAGATGTACATGCAGACCACTCAACTCAGGATGATGCACCCACATACTGTATAGTAGTAATACATCCCTTAGAGCAATAGACCACGGGACACCAGAGGACCAAGTTGAGGAAATGCAGGACAAACTGGAGTGCATAAATATGAGGGGCACAGGGGGAGGGTTACAGGGTAGGGAGGGGAGGAGAATGGGTTAGGGTTGAACATGGTAAATGGGGAATGAAACTAAATGTACACATAATGTTGAATGTGAAACAAGCTCTTAAAATTTAAATAAATAAATATTCAGCATTGGCTT
The DNA here is from genome assembly GCF_000298275.1 of Orycteropus afer afer. Taxonomy (NCBI): domain Eukaryota; kingdom Metazoa; phylum Chordata; class Mammalia; order Tubulidentata; family Orycteropodidae; genus Orycteropus; species Orycteropus afer. The sequence continues at coordinate 4,020,400 of NW_006921713.1, read as the reverse complement.
TGGAGTAAGGCCTGCTTTACCTGAAGATGAGTGTTAACATTTCACCTTCTCTATCAGATGTGTTTTCGGAGGAGGTGTAAAAGGATGGGAAGAATATAGGACACAGATGTCTGGGTAGAGGTTTGGGGAGCTGGAGATATCACTCACAAACTCACCTTCTTCCAAATTATCTGAACTCTTGACTACTCAGTATATTAGAACTTAGCAGAGTATTTTTAAAAAATTGTAAACAATTCACCTGGGATGCTAAACTGTACTTACTAATGCATGCCAACAGAAATGGTCCATCTCTCTTAGTGGGAAATAGGCAGGTGTTGAAATACTCCACAAAAGGCGCCAGGATTAACAATGGTAGGATGCTGATTACATTCATTACTGCAACTGGCAGAAGAAATCCATTCAAATTCAGGTTGGAATTCATGGTCTGCAGATAATACCCTGAAGGAATCTGTATTTGAGAGGAAAAGCAGCCATTCATTAAGACAGTGGTTTAACATTAGAGAAAGCCTCCTGTGACAGACACCTTGCCTGATGCTTGGATCTGTGACTGATGAGCTAGATGCTTCCTAGCTTTTCAAGTCCCACATCTGAGCTGATAAAATCTCTTTATCTGTAGCATTAAGAGTTCTGTTAGTCTGTTGGCAATACCATGGAGGGATTTTTTTTTTTTTTTTGGTCCTGTAGCCTATCTTCTAACTGTTCCTATAGAAAGTAAAGGTGGCCCAAATTTTATGTTTAGGATGACACTTAAGAAAGCAAGTAACTTAAGCTTCTTATATAAACAAACAGATTTTTTCATGAACAATACAGTCAAAACCAGTAGAAAGCATTAAGGATGTTTTGGGCTAAATGCACCAAAAAAAAAAAAAAAAGAAGAAGAAGAAGAAGAAAAGGTTTTTGGCTAGAACAGATCCTTCAAACAGTATCTACTTCAGTGGCAAAAAGATTAGAATCCCTTTTTTCCCTAAGAACATGGGTTCAGTGAGGAGAACACATTGCTTGTTGTAATGTGTCTTTGTGGCCTCCTTGAACTGTCCCATTTCTAATGTGAGTCAAGTAATATGGGGGAGAAAAATAATGAGAGAGAGAAAAAACATTCTTGGGTCTGTGATCTCCTTTTAAACTAATTCTGTGGTACTAATGGACCATTTTCAAGCTCTGGTGGCATAAAGCCTAAAACATTTGACTGCTAACCAGAAAGCTGGTGGTTCAAACCCACTAGCCACTCTTTGGAAGGAAGATTGAGCAATCTACTTCCATAGAGATGCCACCTCAGAAACCCAAGGAGGGGTCGTTATGAGTTGGGATTGACTTGATGGCAGTGAGTTTGATTTTTTTTTGGTTTAGTGGACGATTTTGAGAAAAATAGTTAAAAAATGGTTGCAGCAGTACATTGACAGGAAACTGCCAGAAATGAAGGCCAGATCAGAAGATGACATGGAACAAGGGATATTATTGTTGATGTCAGAAGCATTTTGGCTGAAAGCAGAGAATACCAAAAGATGTTTACCTGTATTTTATTGAGTATACAAATTATGTACGGCTCATAGCAAATTATGAATAACATTGTGAAGAATGGGAATTCCAGAGTTGTGCTCATGAGGTATAACTTGCATATAGACCAAGAGGCAGTGGATCAAACAAGGGGATTCTGCACGGTTTAAAATTAGGAAATGTGTGTATCAGGGTTGTATCCTTTCACCATATTTATTCAATCTGTATGCTGAGGAAAAGGTCCAAGAAGCTGGACTATATGAAGGAGAACATGGTATCAGGATCAGAAGAAGACTCATTAACAACCTGTGATATGCAGATGACACAACCTTGGTTGCTGAAAGTGAAGAGGACTTAAAGCACTTACTGATGAAAATCAAAAACTACAGCTTCAGTATGGATTATACCTCAACATAAAGAAAACAAAAATACTTACAACTGGACCAATTAGCAACATCATGATAAATGGAAAAAAAATTGAAGTTGTCAATTTCATTTTACTTGAATTTACAATCAAAATCCATGGAAGCAGCAGTCAAGAAATCAAATGACCTATCGCATTGGGCAAATCTGCTGCAAAAGACCTCTTCAAAGTGTTAAAAAGGTAAGATATCACTTTGAAGATTAAGGTGTGCCTGACCCAAGTAATGGAGTTTTCAATGCCTTTGTATACAGGTGAAATCTGAACAATGAATAAGGAAGACCAAAGGAGAACTGTTACATTTAAATTATGGTATTAGTGAAGAATATTGAATGTAACATGGGCTGCCAGGAGAATGAACAAATCTATTTTGGAAGAAGTACAGCCAGAATGCTCCTTAGCAGGGAGCATAGTGAGAGTTTGTTCCTCATACTTTGGTCATGTTACCTGGGGGGACGAGTCCCTAGAGAAGGACATCATGCTTGGTGAAGTGGAGAGTTAGTGAAAAAGAGGAAGACCTGCAAGGAGATGGATTCACTCAGTGGCTGCAACAATGGGTTCAACTATAGCAATGAATGTGAGGATGGCACAGGACTGGGCAGTGTTTCATTCTGTTGTACATGGGGTTGTTATGAGTAAAAACTGACTCGATGGCACCTAACAACACCACCCATCTGTCAGTCTGTTGTTCTGTGGTGCCTTGCATATTGCCATGATGTTGGAAGCTGTGCCACTGGCATTTCAAACACTAGCAGGGTCACCCATGATGGACATACTTCTATGGGGCTTCCAGAATAACACTGACCAGGAAGAAAGGACTTGTGATCTACTTTTGAAAATTAGTCAATGAGAACCTTATGGGTCACAACAGAATATTGTCTGATGTAATGCTGTAAGCTGAACCCCTAGGTTGGAAAGCACTCAAAATACAGTGACTGAAACAGAAGACATTAGCATACTAATGTCTTTGAAGATGGTTGCAAGACCAGGCAAAATTTTGTTCTGTTGTATAAGAAGTTGCCCATGAGTTAGAGCTGATTTGACGGCAACTGACAAAAGTAGACCACAAAGGGAGCTACATGAAAAGAGATTTATAGAACAAATAACTGATAAATATTTTTTTAAAAATTTCTTCCCCCAAGACCCTCAATGTATTGTTAGAGTTTCTTCACTTTTAGAAATAAATCCAACATTAACTGACACTCTGACTCTAACATGAAGCCTCTTTATATGTTCCAAGCTCTGGTAGCGTAGTGGCTAAGACACTTGCCTGCTAACCAGACGGCTGGCGGTTCAAACCCACCAGCCACTCCTCGGAAGGAAGGTTGGGCAATCCTACTTCCGTAGTGATACTGCCTCGGAAACCCAAGGAGGGGTCGCTATGAGTCGGGGCCGACTCGACGGCACATAACAACAACAACAACAAAGCCCCTTTTAGGTTATAATATAATCAGGACTAAGACACAGTGTCACAAGAAAGAGAGCATGCCCTCACTGCTTTAGTTCAGAAACTTTGTTATAGTCATCTCATCATCATCATTAGCATAGCAGCATGTAACATTTCCTTAATCCCAGTGGCACACAAAGTTACTAAGTGGAAAGGAGACAGTCAAACTTTGTCTTCTCCTTCATAAAAGGATTCTCCAAACTATTTTTCTTACAGTGTATGAACTCATTAGGATTCTTGCCTCACCACCATCCCAGGAGAGCATCCCTGCTCAAGCATCCAGATGATGACCTCTCATTTAAAACCTTCACTAACTCCTTCTACTATAACAAATTGTAATATGTGAGAGAATAAGGAGAATCAGAGTCATGGCAGCAGTTCAGCTGTTACCAAGCCCACCATTTGTAAAATGAGGCTAATGCTATGTTACCTGCTTAAAAGCAGAAATGGACCACTTTTTCACTGAGATTCTTTCTTCCTATAGAACCGGTCCTGGTAATAACTTATCTTCGAATCATTATTTTACCCTTACGATAGTAAACAATGATTGTTTTGGTTGGGTACAGATGGCAAGAATGAAGAGAACATTAGCTAATTCTGCCCTTGTTCAATAAAAATTAATAAGCACATATCTCGCAATCAGGAAAACGATTTTTTTTTTTTTTTTAAATGCTGGCAACAGAACTACTCTAAGGCTGAAAGCCTCTCAGCACTACTTGAAAGTTTCTGTTAACTGATTTCAAATGAGAATTATTGTTAATGGGAATAAAGTTATTATCGGTATGAATCACAGACACAGAAACCTGTTAACTTAATAATGTGGCAAATGTACTATTAATCTTTAGTGAAGCAATATTAATATATTGCCTAGTCTAAGAAAAGACTCCAATGTCTTGAAAGCTTGAAATCATTTCTGCTTCTGCCTCAAGTTCTGAAATCATCCCCTTTTAAAATTTTAAATAATTTTATTTCATACAAGCCTCTGAGTATTCAGAAATAATTGCTGTCAATAGAGATTCATTTTCACCTTTGAGCGGCCAGCAATGACAAATGGCAACATCATCAACCTTAATATCAACATATTTTAAATGTATGTCTTGGAACTGAAGGTCAATAATGGCTACTAAATTTAAAATATGGAATCCTATGATGTTTTATTCTTGGTAGTTTGATCGCCTTTGTACTGCTGATTACTTCATCTAGGGCAAAAATCTAATTCGAGCCTATCCCAATGGAAGTTTCCTCTGACTCCCTAGAGAGGTACAGTCTAGTTATTTTCTTTGAAGTTTCTAGCATAAAATTACTGTACATATATGATACGTGAACTTATATAGCCTCTATTAGGGATTTTTTTTTAACCCAGCCATGAAAGAAGCATTGCAGATAATAGCAAAGCAAAGGCATTCATACCAGGCTTGAGTTGATACCATATACTGGGAAGGTGATCACCATATACCAGCAGAGTAACCATTGGCAAGTTACTTATTGTCTCTGAGCCTCAGAGGTAAGATAATAATATCAGACTTTGTAGGCTTGTGGTGAGGACTAAATTAGATACTGTGAAGTCATCCTTTAGAGTTATGAGACATAATCGCCAAACTCTCACTGCCGTCAAGTCGTTTCCAACTCATAGTGACCCCGCCTCAGTTTTTGAGGCTGTACCTCTATAGAAGTAGATTGCCCAGTCTTCCTTTTAAGGAGTGGCTGGTGGGTTTGAACCACCAGCCTTCTTGTTAGCAGTCAAATGCCTTACGCACTTGGCTACCAGATGAGTTTTTATTCTCTGAAATAAACTGGGCATCTAGATTTGGTGAAACACCTAAAAAAGAATTATCAAAATTTATCTGAATTTATATCAAATAAACAATATATATACAACAGTTTGTGGAAAAGGCTCAAATTCAATCAAAGGAAGTCTCAGCTGTCACTACATTATGAAGATTAGGAATCAATAGTTGGTGCTCTTTGCACAGTGCGTTTGAGTCTAGGTATGGGCTACTTACGAATTTTGTTCTCATTAATTTCCCCATTCTAAGATGTTTTTATGACATTGAAGATCATATATATGGGTAATCTATCTGTTGTATTCTGTGTTTTTTTTGTGCCATCTATTATTGTGGAGTCAGGATGGAGGTGAATCTTCTAAATCAGACTAGCTTTCATGCAGTGGCTAGACCGGTGGTTGGCAACCTTCTGTAAAGTGCTAGATATTAAATATTTCAACATATGATCTCTGTTGTAACTATTCAATTCTGCTGTTGTTGCATGTAATCAGCTATAGATAAGACAGGCAAATGAGCGTGTCATTGTTCCAATAAAACTTTATTTATGGACACTGAGGTTTAAATTTCATATAATTTCATACAATATATTCTTCTGATTTTTTTTTCAACCACATAAAAATGTAAAACAGTCTTAGCTTACAGACCATCCACAAGCAGGCAGTGGGCTGGATTTGATCAAATGAGTAGTGGTGTAGAAAAGTGAGCACTGTACTGAGAATCAGAGGGTAGATGTCTACTCCCCAAAATATTCATTTAATTTTTCTGAGTCTCAGGTTCTTTTAAAAAAAGTGAGGTAGTTGTGTAAGTTAATCTTTAAGTTTCTTTTTAGCTCTGTTATCCTATGATTCATGAATATAACTTACTCATTTGGCCTTCTAAATTCTAAATTGGGATTTAGGAATGGAGAGTCTCAAATTTATTCAAAGACTTTTATAATCCTTTATTTTTCTTCATAAATAAGTTAGTCTTTGACCATAAGCACATTATTTTTCAACAATCATACATATTTCATATATACTTATAAGAAGTACTTTAGATGAGTGCTTTTCCTGTGCTTTCTCTACAGCATAGTTACTGATTCACTGAAGAACTAATAGAGTGGGTGGGAAGAGAATCACTTGCTCATTAGTAGTTCTACTTAAGAGTACAGTGGAGGTGGTACTCAAATCAGTCAATTTAGCTACTTGTTAGCACCACTTTTTAAAGGTTTAATGAAGGAGGAGGACAAACCTTTGGCTAAAGGGAGGTTTTGTAATTGCTTATAGATTTGATGTTTTTGTGCGCTACTCCTGAGCCTCATGACTATGCACTCTGAAGTATTGTCTGTCTTGTGCACCTACTGACAAACAATTTTAGTGCTATGGGAGATCAACAACACAGGCCCAGATTCTTCTCACATACACCTCTGCCTGACCTAGCTTCACTCTTGAGATTGGAGCCTACTTGCATGAGAAAAATACCTGGCAATATGCTCCCGTAAAATGTACAGCCTAGAAAACTCCATGGGGCAGCTTAATTTGTCACATGGGGTCACTATAAATTGAAAATCAACTCAGTTCCTAACAACAACAATGGCTATAACTATTTGTGCAATGATACCCAAGGATGTATGTGAAGGGTTTGTTGGACAATAACTGTTTACTTGTAATATTGACATGCAACCACCTTATTTTTGTTGGCATAATATTAATTGCTTTCCTTACCTGCATAATGCACATTCTGTATAGGAGCTGAAAAATGAAGAGAGGGAAAAGCGTGAGGAAAAATTTTGCACCTTCCACATGGAACTCACTGTAGCAGCCACCATTTTTTTCCTTGGCATGGTCTAACCAGCTTGTCACATCTCTGCCAAGATGGTAATATCGCAGGCAGCACATTTTCAGTGCATTAACAAACACTCCAAAAGTTGTCAGGAGGGAGCAACCTGCAAATAATTGGAGATATTATGTATTAGTAAAAGAATTGTTCTTCAATTTTCCAAGATGCCAAATCAGAGAGATGACAATTGTTATGATGAAGGACAGTAAAATGACTGAGAAGGTTTTAGTATCCAAGGGGTTGAATTCAAAGGAACATGCTTCTGACAAGTGTTCTGGCATCCTGGTGACCAGCTCAAAATGTTGTCTGACAGCTGACATAAAAATGAAAAAGGTAAGATCAATGGGAACATATTAAAATGGGAACAAAGGTGACAAAATAAAACACTAAAGTAAAGGATTTCAGAATCTCTCAGAAGTCTCGAACTTTAACTCATTAATGAATAAAACAGCCTGAACTTTCTTTTACATCCTTAACACAAAGAACTAGTACCATTTTTAAAAAAATATAAATCATTGTATAAATAATCTTCACTTTACTTGGCAGGTAGAGGGTGGTTTCTTATTTTGACATGAAGATGAAAGGAAATGTATTCTCTGCTTTGACTTTATCCTCAGATTTCAGACATAAGGTTAAACTTTGAACTCTTCAAGTGACTTTATACATGTTGATAGTGTCACTAAAAGTTCAGATTGGATTAGTTGGCTTTTGACTTTTTCAGTAGTTTCCTCTAGGTTTATATGGCTGTTGCTTTAATATCAGAAACATTTTATTGCTTCAGATGTTAGCAGTCACTTACTCCTAGTGATTTGCAACCTCATTATTGCTTCTTCTATGATCTTTCAGATTCTACCTTTTCTTTGACTCCATTAGGACTTCCTGATATAATGACACATAGAAGACCCCTGTTTAGTTAGCAGATCAGCTGTACCATCATGATTCTTACAATTTTTTATAGCACTCTGTTTGACCAGATAAATCCTTCCACAGATTGCATAGATACCAAACCATGGTTGAAGAATGAATAGTATAATAAATGCAAAAAGATTTGAGTGTCTCCAAAGAGAGCTGCTATAGAAACTCAAAGTGTAGTCTGATCATCATTTTGATAGTTTTTGAATTTTCCATTGTAAAATTGAGAATGAAATGCATTCTAACTAGACTCATTTAAATGCCATAGATTATTAGTTGTTGTATTTAAATAAAGACTATTTCTTAACATTTCTTTTTATGGTCATAGAGTAGTTATATTGATCTGATCTGATCTTTTCTTTAACATTGTAATAGACCTATTATGTCAGTCTTTGATTAATTGAGGAAGCTGGAAACCTGGTAATTGAATATGGAGCCTTTCACCTCTAAGTCACTGAATCAAATCCAGCCCAAATTGGTAGTGACCAAGAATGATTACATCAGTGTCTCTTTGGCGGCCTCTGTGAAGTGCGTTCAGGTCATGTGGAAGGATCTCGGGATAATTGCTGAAGGGAGATGGGCTCATATCTATAGTCACCATTGCCTCTCCTTAGGTAGACAGACATAGATGAAAAGCCCAGGGATTGGTAAGGCCAAGGGGACAGAAGCCCCTGTGAGTGACCAAGGCTGTGTCTCTTAAGAAACAAGTAATAGGGACATCTCTATTACTGTAGAAAGAACTGCTCTAGTATGAGACTTTCCTAGCTATTTCAATTAGTTTACTTAAGGTTTTAGTAAGATGAGATCTGAGAATGTGTTGATGAGCACGCTAGAGACTGAATTTAAGCAGGCCTGGACTATGAGGTTTAACTTCCTAACATTTTCTTATAATTTGGTCTCTGTGTTTCTTATCAATCTGCTCTCTGTTCAACCCTTGCAAAACAATGCTGTGTAGGATTATTATGAGATTTATGTTTTCAAATAGTACTTATTATTAACAGCTCTATTTGTATGATGAAGGGCTATTTTCAAAGGCATTTTTTTCCCAATTTCCTGAAAATTTTCAAGTATAGGTGCTTGTATTGAGTATAATATGTTTTCAATTTACTATTTCTTTTCTGCAAACTTGTTGTCATCAATATTTGTTTACCAGATAAATTTGGATCTTCTCTTAATGCATGATAAATTGATTCTTTCCATTTTAATAAATAATTAGATATCATTATTTCTAGAGAGAGGTAGCTTAGATTAGTACTTCTCAAAGGATGTTAATGGATCCACTTTTTAAAATTTCTCAACTCTCCCAATCAATACATTATGAAATATAATAGAAGTGAAATATCTGAAAAATATAAAATAAACAAATATAAAATATTAGATTCAATAGACATAAAATTACTATAAATGTACTATAAACATTTCTAAATGTTTTCTCTGTTTGTATTTATTCTGTTGCAGACCCATAGCAAACAGTTCATAGAACATCACTGTTCCCTGGACCAGGATTTGAGAAATACTAGTTTCAACTGAATACACATTTTGAAAAACAAATAAACAAATAAAATTGAATCTGGTACAATGATATGTAGCAATAAAAACAAAATAGATAAGAAGCAAGAAATGAATAAGTATGAATAAGTTTCAAAAATCTATACTCTCATAAATCTTTTTGGGTTCAGTCAGAGTTGGACTGGTACAGCAAGTGTACATAATTGATGGCAAACAAAGTGTATGTAACCATTCAGTCATTCAAATATCCAATTTATTTAGTACCTACTATGTGCCAGGATCTGTTCTAGGCCATGGGAATATAGCAGTGAATGAGAGCTACAAAGCCCTGAGTTTTCTTTCTGGTGGAGAGATATAATAAACAAGCAGGAAAATATTAGATGAGTTCTATGATGAAAACAAAATGGGCTGATATGATAGAAGCCTATCTGTGTATAGAGTGCAAAGAAACCCCCTAAGAGGATAACATTTAAACTGAGGCTTGAATGACTGAAAATGACCAAAGCTGTGTAGACAAACTCACTGCTATGAGTCACTCATAGTGACCCTATAGAATAGAGTAGAATTGCTTATAGGATTTCTAAGGTTGTAAATTTTTACAGAAGCAGACTGCCTCATCTTTCTCCCATGGAGTGACTGGTGGGTTCAAATGTATCTTTTGGGTAATAGCTGAATGCTATCAGATTTGTGCTATCAGAGCTCCCTTTGAATGACTAGAAAGAAGAAAAAGACCCAGAGAGCATATGCCAGGCACACCATAAGGTAGAAATGAGCTGGAAGAGGTTCAAGAATAGAAAAGCCAGTAAGGCAGTAGCTTGGTTAGTTGAAAAGAAGATTGGGAGGAGATGAAGTCTAAGAGAGGCACAGCACTAAACCTTATTGGCCAAGGTAAAGTGCTCAGAGTTTATTCTCAATATTATAGCAAACCAGCAAGGAGTTTTAAGCAGAGTAGAGATATAATATGTTGTATATTCTTAAAATATTACCCTGGAACCCTGGTTGCTGTGTAAATAATGAATTTTAGGGAATCAAAGAGGAAGCTGAGAGAGAGGCAAGAGATAATGTTGAGTTCATTATACAAGATAATGTTGAGTTCATTATACTAGTGGTAGCAATGGAGAGATACGAACAGAACATGTGAGGTTTTTTTCTTTTAAAAAAAAAATCAAAATGTTTTTAATTCCAAAGCATAATGTCATCTGTACTACATATATATATAGAGAGAGACAGAGTAGAGCTTTCAAGACCTTCCTTGCTGATGTGACAAGACTCAAAATGAGAACAAACAGCTGTAAACATACATTAATAATTGGAACATGGAATGTATGAGGTATGAATCTAGGAAAATTGGAAGTTGTCAAAAATGAAATGGAATGCATAAACATTGATATGCTAGGCATTAGTGAGCTGGTTTTGGTCATTTTAAATGAGCCAGCCATATGCTCTACTATGCTGGAAATGACAAATTGAAGAAGAATGGCGTGGCATTCATTGTCACAAAAAATGTGTCAAAATTTATCCTGAAGTACAGTGCTGTCAGTTGTAGGATAAAATTCATATGACTACAAGGAAGGCCAGTTAATACTATTATTATTCAAATTTACATACCAACCACCAAAGTAAAAGATGAGGAAATTGAAGATTTTTACTAGCTTCTGCCATCTGAAATTGACCAAACATGCAATCAAGGTGTGCTGATTATCACTGGTGATTGGAATGCAAAAGCTGGAAACAAAGAAGAATCATTGGTAGTTGGAAAATTTGGCTTTGGAGATGGAAATAACACTGGACATCACATGATAGAATTTTGCAGGACCAACAACACATTCATTGTAAATACCTTTTTTCAATAACCCAAACAGCAGCTATATATGTGGACTTTGCCAGATGGAGTACACAGGAATCAGACTGACTACATCTATGGCAAGAGGTGATGTAGAAGCTCAATATCTTCAGCCAAAACAAGGCCAGGAGCTGATTATGGAGCAGACCATCAATTGCTCATTCATATGCAAAGTTCAAGTTGAAGCTGAAAACAATTAAAAAAATCCACAAGAGAGTGCATGTGCACTACTGTATGGAAAATGAATTTGCTTTGTGAACTTTCACCCAAATCACAATAAAAATTAAAAAAAAAATGAGTCCATTAGAGCCAAAATATGACCTTGAATATATCCCTCCTGAATTTAGAGACCATCTAAAGAATAGATTTGATGCACTGAACACTAATGACCAAAAACCAGAGGAATTGTGGGATGACATCAAGAACATCATCCATTAAGAAAGCAAAAGTCATTGAAAAGACAGGAAAGGAAAAAAAGACCAAAGTGGATATCAGAAGAGATTCTGAAACTTGCCTTTGAATGGAGAGTAGCCAAAGCAAATGGGAGAAATGACAAGATAAAAGAACTGAACAGAAGATTTCAAAGAGCAACTCGAGAAGACAGGGTCAATTATTATAATGAAATGTGCAAAGACCTGGAGTTAGAAATCCAAAAGGGAAGAACACGCTCAGCATTTCTCAAGCTGAAAGAACTGAAGAGTAAATTTAAGCTTCGAGTTGCAATGGAAGGAATACACAAAGTCACTGTACCAAAAAGAATTAGTTACTGTTCATCCATGTCAGGAGGTGGTATATGATTGAGAACCACTGGTATTGAAGGAAGAAGTCAAAGCTGCACTGAAGGAATTGGTGAAAAACAAGGCTCTAGGAACTGATGGAATACCCATTGAGATGTTTCATCAAACGGATGCCATGCTGGAGGCACTTACTTGTCTGTGCCAAAAAATTTGGAAGACTGGTACCTGACCAACTGACTGGAAGAAAGCCATATTTGTGCCCATTCCAAAGAAAGGTGATCCCACAGCATGTGGAAATTATCAAACAGTATCATTAATATCGCATGCAAGTAAAATCTTACTGAAACAATTCAAAAATGGTTGCAACAGTATATTGACAGAGAACTTCCAGAGGTGTCAGCAGAATTCAGAAGAGGACATGGAGTGAGAGATATCATTGCTGATATCAGATGGATCTTGGCTGTAAGCAAAGAATACCAGAAAAATGTTTACCTGTGTTTTATTGACCATGCAAAAGCATTAAATTGTGTGGAAATTATGGGTAACATTGAGAAGAATGAGAATTCCAGAACACTTAATTGTACTCATGGGGAACTTGTGCATAGATCAGGAGGCTGTCATTCAGACAGATCAAAGGGACACTGCATGGTGTAAAATCAAGAAGGGAGTGTGTCAGGGTTGTATCCTTTCACCATACTTATTCAAACTGTGTGCTAAACAAATAATCCGAGAAAATAGACTATATGAAGAGGAACGTGGCATCACGATTGGAGGAAGACTCATTAACAACTTGTGATATGGAGAAAACACAACTTTGCTTGCTGAAAGTGAGGATGACTTGAAGCACTTACTGATGAAGATTGAAGACTACAGCCTACAGTATGGATTACACCTCAATACAAAGAAAACAAAAATCTTCACAATGGGACCAATAAGCAGCATCATTATAAACGGAGAAAAAATTGAAGTTGTCAAAAACTTCCTATTACTTGGTTCTACAATCAACACCAATGGAAGCAGCAATCAAGATATCAGATGACATACCACATTGGGCAAATCTGCTGTGAAAGGCCTCTTTCAAGTGCTGAAGAGCAAAGATATCTCCTTGAAGAATAAGTAAGATGTGCCTGACACAGGCCAAAGTGTTTTCAATAGCTTCATATGCATGTAAGAGCTGGACAATGAACAAGGAAGAATGAAGAAGAGTTGATGCTTTTGAGTTGTGGTGTTGGTGAAGAATGCTGAAAGTACCATGGACTGCTAAAAGAATTAACAAATCTGTCCTGGAAGAAGTGCATCTGGAATGCTCTTTGGAAGCCTGAATGGCCAGACTTTGTCTCACCTACTTTGGTCGAGTTGTAAGAAGGGATCACTCTCTGGAAAAGGATATCATGCTTGGTAAAGTGGAGGGTCAGCAAAAAAGGGAAAGGCCTGCAACAAGATGGATTGACACGATGGCTGCAACAATGGGCTCAGGTATAGCAAAGATCATGGGGCTGGCACAAAACCGGGCAGTGTTTTGTTCAGCTGTACATAGAGTCACCATGAGTTGGAGATGACTTGATGGCACCTAAAGACAACATATTTTTCTTCTTTGTGGAAAAACAAAACATTTGCCATTTCAACATCTTTTACAATTATAATCCAGTGGCATTAAGTACTTTCATCATGTTGTACAATCATTGCCACTACCCATTTCCAAATTTTTCCATCACTCTTAAGAGATACCCAGTACCCTCCAAGCAATGATTCTTTCTTCCCCCCTTGCTCTTAACTCTGGTTACCACTAATAAACCTTGTTCTCTCTGTATTTGTCTATCTATTCTAGATATTTCATATATCTGGGATCATATAATATCTGTCCTTTTATGATTGACTTACTTCAGAAGAATTGATAGTGTTTTCTGGTGTGGATAGGGGATTCAAGAAATGAGAAGACTTGAGACTGACTACTGTTTTTTTTTTCTTAACTAAGTGTTGGTGGTGTACTGAAGTGGAAAAGACAAAAAGATAGGCTATTTGCATTTGAGAGAACCAGGAATTGAGTTTTGGCCAGGTTAAATTTGAGATAAGTATTCAGTAACCAAGTCAAAATGTCAAATAGGAAGTATGATATTTGAGTATCAAGGTCAGGAGAGAGGTCCACGTAAAATTTTCGATGTATTTGCTGTTGAGTCTGTTCAGATCATGGTGACTTCATTTGTCTTAGTGTTGAACTGTGTTCTGTATGGTTTTCCTGGCTATGAACTTGCAGAAGAAGGTCTTTTTTCCAAGACACCTCTGAGTGGGTTCAAACCACCAGCCTTTGGTTACTTGCTGAACATTAAAAGTCATGGGACTAAGAGGGATTATGTAAAGAGAGAATGTGAATAGAGAGACAGCAAACCTGAAATAAATTTTAGGGCTTCACATTAGCTGGGAGACCATCAGAGGAGAAAAATTAGCCAAGGAGACTGAGAAGTTGCAGATAATTTGCTACATGTTGCTGTTGTTGCTATTTGGGTTTCCAAGGAAGTATCACTACTAAGTAGATTGCCCAACCTTCCTTCCGAGGAGTGGCTGGTGGGTTGGAACCGCTGGTCTTCTGGTTAGCAGTCAAGTGCCTTAGGCACTATGCTATCAGAGCTCCCAATTAGACTGTAAGGACTGTAAGTAAGAGAAAAGAAAAGCAGGGAAATAGTAAAGCTAAAATGATCAGATGAACAGAGAGTGAGCCGATAAGCCAGTTAGAGAGGGCAAGGAAAGGAACTTCACAGTAATCTGTTCACACAAGGGAAGGACAGTTGTCCTGTGAAATCATAGGGCTACTACTGAATATTAGGAGAGATATACTATTGAAAATATCTACATCTAAATATCAAATCATCTTGGATTACATCTATTATATTTAATAGAAGACTCATGCCTTCTATACATATAATTTTGGTTGCCATGTAGACCCAGTCCAAAAAAAAAAAAAGTCCACTGTCATTATATTTTTCAGATTGCTTTTCTGCACCAGGAGCAGAAATGGGAGGTTGAAAAAAAATCAGAAATGAAAAGTTCAACTGAGACTGCAAGCTCTGGCCCAAATGTGCATGGAAAACACATCAGGCGTGCACATTTTAAAATAAAACAGATGAGCTATTTTAAATGTTTTATTGCAAACTTAAAGATTGTAGCTATTATGATTAAAAAACAAAAAAAACTTTTAGAAAGCAATTTTTCTATTCTTTGTACGTTTAAGTCCTTGGCTCTGATGTTCTGCTCCTCTGACCTTGATCTAATCATGAATATCTATGCTACTTAATTATAATAAAAAAGCCTACATTGCACTCTAGATGGTAGATGCACATTTTTTCTTCTTTGGTCACCTGCCAGTTCTCAAAATTATAGCAGTGGGAAGAAATGCAAATGAAGGCCGTGCTTGACAGCTAAACATAATGGAATGCATGGTCCACATTTGAAAAGTTACCTTAAAATAAAAGGTAGCACATAAAAAAATCATTTCTTTAAGGTCACCTATGGCTTTGAATTACAGCTTTGAGGAATTTCCAATTTAGTCATCAGAGAGGAGGAAACCAAAATAAGGATTATGTACTTTGCTAGAGGAAAGACAAGAGTTTTACTTCATCATAGGTGGGTAATCATATAGCTTGGAAGTAATTTAAGAAAAAATAATAAAATCCTTAAAAAACAAAATACTCATTTTATAAAGCATTATGTAAAGTAAACCACTGGCGAATATTTTCTATGTTAATTGTTTTATTTAGGGAGCTCTGGGTGGTGTAATGCCTAAGGCATTTGACTGCTAACCAGAAGGCTGGTGGTTCAAACTCACCAGCCACTCCTCAGAAGGCAGGTTGGACAATCTACTTCCATAGAGATACCACCTCGGAAACCCAAGGAGGGGTCACTATGAGTTGGACCTGACTTGAGGGCAGTAAGTTTGGTTTTTTTGATAACTGTTTTATTTATAGCTGAGAAAGTTTTTTCTTGTTACTATCCAAAGAAAGAGTAACTTTTCATATGTTTAAATATATAATATATGGACTGAACTAATACCTAAGCTGAAAACCAAACTCACTACCATGGACTCAATTCTGACTCAGAGACCCTATAAGAAAAGAGTAGAACTGCTGGTTTTCAAGGCTGTGAATCTTTACAGAAGCAGACAGGTGGGTTTGAACCACCAATCTTTTGCTTAGTAGCCAAATGTTTTGACCACTGTACCAATGGCCTATAATAGCCTTGCAATAAATAAAGTTGATTATACAGGTCTGTATAACTTGAAAAATAATTGTATTTATTTATTTAGATAACTATATTTTCAAATAAGATATTGGAATGCAAATGAAAGGATGCTGAATATTTATAAAATTTGAGTCTATAAATAATATATATGCTCACAATATTTACAAAAAAAAAAAAAA
>NW_006921713.1:3995236-4001879 GCF_000298275.1 Orycteropus afer afer | reverse complement strand
AATAATAATAATAAAAAAAAAAACCCAAACAAAAACAAAAAGAACCCAAATGTCCATCAATACGGAACTGGTAAAATAAACAAGTTTATCCACAGAATGGAGTACTATGCAGCTATGAAAATAAATGAAGCATATTTTTACATACAGCTATGAAGCAATTGTCATAGCTGAAAAAAGCAGGTGAGAAAAAAATATAAACAGTATGTTACTGTTTATATTAGAATGGGGAAAGTACACACAAACATACACACACATATGTTGTTAGCAAGTTGGTCCCCAACTCATGGCAAGTCGGTTAGCTCCCCTCTGCACAGTGGACACACCACTCAGTCTAGTACAAGCTTCACAGATTGTTGTGATCCATAGACTTTTCATTGCCTGATTTTCAGAAGTAGATAGCCAGGCCTTCTTTCTACATGAGTCCTTGGGTGGTGCAAACAGTTCATAAACTTGGCTGCTAACAGAAAGTTTAGAACTTTGAGTTTACCTGGAGGCACCTTGGAGGAATTAGAAGAAAAGCCTGGTGATCTATTGCCAAAAATTCAGTCACTGAAAACTGTAGGGAACAGGGCTCTTCCGTGACACACCTGGGTGACCATGAGTTGGAGTTGACTCAGGGCAAGTGCTTTGTTTTGCTTTGTTCTTCCTAACACACATACATATATATATTCACAACTTGAACACTTGCCTTTATTTTTGAAAAGGAAGACTAAACCATAAAAAAATAATAATATTTAAATGGTGACCTATATGGAAGAAAGGGAATCAGGTATGGAGTTTAAGTAGATTGTGTTTTGTACATGAATTTTAGATGAACAAAAATATGTACATAAAAACTGAATGAAAATTAAAAAATTAAACTAGAAAGCAACATGAACCAGGTATAGAGATTAAGCAGACTTTGTTTTATGCAAATGCACTTGTATATCACATTAGTGGCAAAACCAGTGACTTTAACACATTAAATTGGAATGTTTGTGTTATCATTGTTGTGTGCCATCTGGTTGATCCTGACTCATAGTGACTCTATAGGATAGAGTAGAACTGCCCCCTTAGGGTTTCTTAGGCTGTAATCTTTATGGGAGCAGGTTGCCAGGTCTTTTCTCCTATGGAACAGCTTAGGAGGTTCCATCTGCTGAACTTCAAGTTAGCAGCCGGGCACCTAACCATTGTCCTACCAGTCTCTTTATTAGATGTACATACCTGGGGATATAACATAAGGAAACAAATGTAAAACAAAACAATACAAATAATCTCTGACATTGTTTTCAGTAATCATATTGTATGTAGGAGTACTGGTTTGTTAATATGAGACTGTTGCAAGTGTCCTTTGGAATAAAGCAAAGGTGTAATCATACTGGTGCTATTGAGAACTGGGATTTTGGCATGGGAAAAAGTATAAAAAGATATGATTGATGTGGTTAACTAATGATTAAGTAAAGATTCTCTTGGAGTAAATTTGACTAGACTAGGGTATTAGTGTGATCTAAAATGGCATAGTGCCTAAGGCATTTGACTACTAACCACATGGTTGTTGGTTCAAATCCACCAGCCACTTCCCTGAAGGAAGAAGGGGTAATCTACTTCCATAAAGATTTACCACCTTGGAAACCCATGGGGGTTACTGTGAGTCAGAAACGAGTTGAAGGATGTGGGTTTGGTTTTTTGGTTTTATCATAATGATACTGCCTCGGAAACCCAAAGAGAGGTCACTATGAGTCAGATCCGACACAACAGCAGTGAGTTTTTTAATGTATGTTTTCTTAGAAAAAGAACAATTTCTAACTTTGTACATTGAAAATATCTACATTCTATGTAGCCATGAGCATCCTCATTGCCAAGATTGTAGTCTCTAAACACCATTATTCACTGCTAGGAAACAAAGCTTTCTGGAGAAATATTTGATTCCAAATTCAGGGAAGAAAATGATGAGATCAAATGTACTAGAAAACAAGGAAGCAATCAAAGATAACTGGAAGCTTTTCCAAAGGATTCAAAGGTACCAACTTGAAGACGACCTCACTGTCCAAATATGGGAAAAACTGAGATTCAGTTACTGTAACAGTTTGAAACAACTCAAAGATGTTTAAGTCCATTAATTCATACTAACAGCTAACAAAATAATCCAATCCTCTTAACAGATCACCTTTGCAGGATGTTGAAGCCTGTCGGTAATTTGAAACTCTGGAAATAACCATTTATCTCACCTATATAAACTGTTCCCTTTTGTAACTAAATAGTTAATGGGGGGATATTTCTCTTGTTATAATTATTTCAACTAATAAACATGAAGGAATCTATATAATTATCATTTTGCAGCCCCCAGTGGAGTAGTGGATTTAGGCAATAATTATCAATGGATGCTGACACTGCAAAAATGCAGAAAATCAGACATTATGCCTCTTGATTGGAATATACAACATTATTTATAAATGAATTTTGCAACAACAATAGCAACAAAAACCACTCTGAATCAGATAAAGCACCTAGGCTTAATTTATGGAAAATATAGGAACAAAAGAAACCTGTTCGGCTGTACCATAAGAAGTCATTCAGCAAAATCCAGACTGAGAAATGCTACATGAAAATATACAGATTTCTTAAAAAAATAATGGTAACTGTGAAGAGAGAGACTGAGAGGAAGGGGGAAAAACATATATGGCTTACTAGATAAATGAGTCTTATTGGATTTAATTTGAACAAGCTATGAAACAAACAAATGCAACAGCAACAAAATAGAAATAATCAGGGATATTTTAACAGTGACTGTATATTTGACAGTATTAAGGAATTCTCTCTCTCTCTCTCTCTACTAAAAAACCAAACCAAACTCACTGCCATCAGGCCAATTCTGACTCATTGCGATTCCCATTGGGTTTCAGAGGCCATAAATCTTTAAGGAAGTAGATTGTCCCATCTTTTTTTACATATGTATATATGTATGTGGCAATCTACTTCCGTAGTGCTACAGCCTCAGAAACCCAAAGAGGGTCGCTATGAGTCGGGGCCGACTCCACGGCGCATAACAACAACAAATATATACACACACACGCGTGCACACACACGTATGTATGTATATAAAGGAGTCCTAGTGATACGGTGGTTAAATGCTCAGCGCTTATCTGAAAGACCATTGGTTCCAACCCACTAACTCTCTGTGAGAGAATGTGGCAGTTTGCCGATGTGAAGATTTATAGCCTTGGAAACCCTGTGTGGCGGTTCTACTCTGTCTTGTAGAGTTGCTATGAGTTAGCACCGACTTCATGGCAACAGGATGTATGTATGTATATGAATGTGTATGTGTATATTTAGGTATGATAATGACATTGGGATTATGTTTTCTTAAAAAGTACTCAACGTTTTTGTATTTATGCATACAAAACCTATATATTATACGATATTTAGTTTCAAAATTATCTAGAATGAGATGGGGAAGTGGAGATGTAGATAATATGGATTTCATATGTAATTTTTTTTCTTCTTTTGTGTATGTTTGAAATATTGCATGATTAAAACTTTTAACAGGAAAACATAAAATAATATAGATATTCTGGATATTCTTGCAGACTCTATTGCTATCCAGCATAATAATTGGCAGAATTTATAAGTTCTGTGAGTTAAAGGAGAAATAATATGGAATCAAAGTGGAAGGAAACTTGACAAGAAGACTATAAAAAAAAATTAATGTAGAGTATAGGTTACTTACATTTCTCCGGCTGATGAATCAGTTTAGAGTATATCATATGAAGAGTTATCAGAGCCATAAGTGTAGACATAAGAGGAACAAGTAAAACAAAGGCCCAGGCTCCTGAGTGTTGGACGTAAGATATTCCCAGAAAGACAACAGTTGCATTTAGGTTTATAAACCAATAAAACCTGAGGTAGACAGATAGATAGAAATAAAAATATTGAGTGTACTTCAGACAAAAATTGCTAATTTAATACTTTTATATATATTTAAGCTATGAAATGATAGCATGCTAGTTCAACTAGAGTTTTCAAGTATTATTTATTAAATTTTGTAATAAGGGAATACATATCAACTATATTCTTTCTTTGCTTCATTCCTATTTAAAATATATGTAGAAATTGATAAATTTCTGTTCTAAAAGGCCCGTTAGTAAATATTGTAGGTTGCAGGCCATACAGTCTCTGTTGTGGCTACTTAACTCTCTGTTGTGATGTGACTGAAGCCAAAGACAATACTTTAAGACTTCTGATGAACCTGGAAAGGGTTACACGGTGAAAGAGTTGAATCTTCCCACTTATTTCGGTTTTCAGTGTATAGGAAAACACAAAAAATCCAGGGAAGTGGAGTCTAATTAGATAATAAAGTCATAGGATTATATCCAGAGAAGGCATTAAGCCAAAGAAAGTGTGACAGTTGGACAAAACCTTCAATTTCACCTCCAACTATTAATGTACAAATACATTGTATCCTACTAGTCTAGTTTCCAAACTTTGGGGAAATAACTTTCATCTCATAACCTTATATTAAATCTAAATTCTGCTCTTAGAATCTCATTGGCAAGGAGGCATCTTAACATTAACTTAGAAAAAAATTCTTTAAGTAAAATTTTATGCGATGAAATTCACACATTTTACATATACTTGTTTATGATTTTTGGTAAATGTTTCAGTTGTTCAAACACCAATAGATTTACGTTTTAAAACATTAATTTCATCACCAAATTTAAAGTGCTCACCTGATTAGGCTAGGCTCACCCAGGATAATCTCCCTTTTAATTTTCTAAAAATCAAGTGACTATAGACTTTAATTACATCTGAAAAATACTTTCACCTTTGCCACATAATGCAAAGACTCAGAGGAATGATAACTCTGCCATATTCTTTTTTTTTTTTTTTTAAATTGTGATTTGGGTGGAAGTTTACAGAGCAAATTCGCTTTCTATACAGCAGTTCAAATACATGTTGTCTGATGACATTGACAGTTTATCTCAATGCAACACCTCCCCTCCCACTTCCTACCGATAGTTACCTCTTCCCTGTGTCCATCCCTCCATGCACTCCTGCCCCCTGAGCTGTCTCCCTGTGCATAAACAGCCCTTCTATTCTTCCATGATTGTTCTCTCCAAGGGATGTACCTTCCTCAGGTGCATGTTCAACTCTTATACCTGTCTTTCATTTGGCTGGAAGCCACAGGTGTGGGGTCAATTCCAGACCTGAAGGGCAGCTAGGGACCATAGTCTCAGTGGTTCCACCAGGCTCTATCAGACCAGCAAACCTGGTCTCCTCCCCCCCCCCCTTTTTTTTTCCCAAATGATTTTGAGTTTTGTTCCACATTGTTCTCCCACTCTATCCAGGATCTCCTACAGGGATCCCCCTCTGAGTGGCTGACGGTGGTAGCTGGGCACCATCTAGTTCTTCTGGTCGCATAGTCGTATAGGCTGAGGATTGCATGGTGTACCAGTCATGAGGACTAATTGTTTCCATGAATCTTTGGTTTTCTTCATTCTTCTTTGCTCTAGACGAGGAGAGACCCATTGTTGCATCTAGATGGCAGCTTGCAAGCTTTTAAGATCCCAGTCGCTACTCGCCAAAAGTAGGAGGTGGAACAATGTTTTGGGTAGTATGTTATGCCAATTGAGCTTGATGTCCCCTGTGACTGTGGTCCCAAGCCCACAGGTTCAACTACTCAGTCCCTCTGGGTAGCTGGCTGTGACCAAGAAGTGACTACAACCTTGTCCCTTGTCAGCTCTACTATACCCCTGGGAGTTCTTACAGAACATACACATATACTTGTAGAACCATTGTCTGCCATCCTTATACATGGTCTTGGGTACACTCTCTGCTGCATAGACATACCTATCAGCCTGTCTACCTATCTATCCACCCATATACCTGTGTTTGCCTTCACTGACAATGCAGTACTGTATGTGCAAAAGCATTCATCTTTCTTGTCTGCACCTCACATGTACTTCTCTATGTCTTCTTCTTCCTCAATGCCACCATGTTGATCACTCACATTTGGTACATTGCCCTTCTCTTCACCCAAATCAATACTTACATCTACCTACCTAACAGTGTTCCCTACCCTACCGTCCCACTCCTGGTAACCAACAAAGAACATTTTCTTCCATATATAAACCATTCCTTGACTTTTACAATAACAGACTAATACAATATTTGTCCTTCTGTGATTGACTTAATTCACTCAGCATGATATCCTCCAAGTTCATCCACGTTATGCAGTGATTTGCAGATTCTACATTATTCTTTAGGGTTGCATAGTATTCCATTGTGTATGTACCACAGTTTGGTTATCCGTTCCTCAGTTGATAGACACCTAGATTGTTTCCAACTTTTTGCTATCGTAAATAGTGCTGCCATGAATATGGGTGTGCATATGTCTGTTCTTGTCATGGTTCTCATTTCTTTAGGATATATACCCAGTAATGGAATGGCTGGATCAAATGGTATTTCTACTTACAACTTTTTAAGGAATCGCCATATTGCTTTCCACAGTAGTTGTACCATTTTACAGTCCCACCAGCAGTGTATGAGAGTCCCAATCTCTCCACATCCTCGCCAGCATTTGTTATTTTCTGTCTTGTTGAACTTTGCTACTAGTGCTGGGCAAGATGGTATCTCATTGTTGTTTTGATTTGCATCTCTCTAATGG
>NW_006921713.1:3967697-3995101 GCF_000298275.1 Orycteropus afer afer | reverse complement strand
TAATTTCTAGAAAGTCCCATTCATCTAGTTTCTCTTCTGTTGTTTGTGCATTTTGGGTTATGCTTGATAGTCTATTTATGCCATATATTAGGGCCCCTAAATTTGCCCCTAGTTTTTCCTTGAGGAACTCTATAGTTTCAGGTTTCACATTTAAGTCTTTGATCCATCTGGAGGTAGCTTTTGTGTATGGTTGCCATATTCTTTTGGTTAGAAGTAGGTCATGGTTCTGCACACATCCTACGGGAGGGGACTATACAAAAGTGTGACTCATTGGGGGTCAATCTATGACATGTCCCCTATATCTTCTAATCCTTCCCTCCCTCCTTCCGTTCTGCTCTCCTTTTTCCCCTTTTCCTCCTTCTTGTCTCCATCTCTCTTTCTTCTCAGTGAAACAGGAAGCAAAAGTTTTAAATTTTGATGAATTTCAAATTTGTTTCGTTTATGGTTTGTGCTTGTCTTACATAAAAAAATCCTTTTTAACAGTAGATAATGAATATTTTCTCTATTTTTTTTTTACTTGCATTTTTGTGGCTTATGTTCTATGTCAAGTCATTTTGGAATATTTTTTTCCTATAGGATGTCATGGATAATTTTTTTCCATATGGATCCAAATATTCCAGCAGTATATTGAAACAATGATCTTTCCTTCATTGAGTTATGTCACCACCTTTATTGAAAATCTGTTCATCTTATAAATGTGGATCTATTTTCTGACTCTCAATCCTGTTCCATTGATCTATCTTTATGTCAATACCATAATTACACTTGCTCTATTTTTGCCACTTTTAACAGCTTTATTGAGATATAATGACATACAATAAACTGCATGTGATTAAAGGATACAGATTGATAAATTTAATATATGTCTGCACCCATGAAATCATTGTCACATTCAAGACAATTAGCACAGTCATCACTCCCAAAAGCTTCATGTTCTTTTGTCATCCCTCTTTTCTGTCCCCTCTCATTCTCCCCTTTCTCCTTCCCATCTTCAGGACACTATACTCTTTCAAGGAGCTCTGGTAGCATAGTGGCTAAAGCACTTGACTGCTAACCAGAAGGCTGGTGGTTCAAACCCACCAGCCACTCCTCGGAAGGAAGGTTGGGCAATCCTACTTCCGTAGTGATACTGCCTTGGAAACCCAAGGAGGGGTTGCTATGAGTCGGGCCGACTCGATGGCACATAACAACAACAACAACAACAACATACTCTTTCTGTCACTATAGATTACTTTGGAATTTGTAATTTTTTTTTTTTTTAATATATGAAATTATCCAAGATGTACTCTTTTTTACCTGGCTTCTTTCACTTAGCATAATGATTTTAAGATTCATCTATGTTGTGTGTGTATACTAGTATTTTACTCATTTTAATTGCCAAGTAGTATTCCATTAAGTGAGTATACCACAATTTGTTATCCATTTAACTGTTGATGGGCATTTTTACTCAGCTTGTTACTATTATAAATAAAGCTGTCATAAAATTTCATGTGCAAGTTTTTATATGAATATATGCTTTCATTTCTCTTGTATAACTACTGAGCTGTAGAATGCTGAGTGATAAGGTAGATGTATGTTTAACATTTTAAGAAATTTGCAAATGGTTTCCAAAGTGACTTCACTATTTCCACATTCCCTCCAGCTGTTTATGAGAGTTCTAGCTCTTTCATATCCTTGCCACACTTGGTGTGGACAATTTTTAATTTTAGCCATTTTAGTGTGTGTATTGATATCTGATTGTGGTTTAATTTGCATTTCCTTACTGATTCATGATTTTTAGAATCTTTTTCTGTCTTTATTTGTCATCTGTTCAAATGTTTTGTCTGTTTTTCAAATTGAGTTATTTATTTTCTTGTTATTGAGTTTTGAAAGTTCTTTATATATTCTGGATACTAGTCCTTTATCAAATATGTGGTTTCAACTATTTTCTCCCAGTCTTTTGCTTATCTTTTAATTTTCCTAACATTTTTTAAGTGAAGAAATTCTTAATTTTGATGAAGTTCAATTTATTGAAAAGACTTGTCTAATCCAAGGTCACAAAAATTTTCTCCTTCTTTTATAGAGAAGAACTCTGAGCCTTGGAGAACTGAAGTAACTCATCCAAATTCACACAGGTAAGTTGTTGAGGAGCCCTAAGTAGAAACCATTTGTGCTGGTAAAGAGCTCTGGTGGCATAGTGCCTAAGGCACTTGACTGCTGACCGGAAGGCTAGTGGTTCAAATCTACCAGCCACTCCTCAGACGGAAGTTTGGGCAATCTACTTCCGTAGTTATACTGCCTCAGAAATCCAAGGAGATAGAGGTTCTAAGAAGAAGCTAACTAGACTATATGTCCTTTATACTTCTTTATAGGTCTTTGCATATATTGATTTCTTGACACCATCATTTCACCATTAATCTAGGCTTTAATATTTGAAATTGCTTTCCATTCATCACTCTTATCCACATTTTACATATCATTAATGTATATATTTTTCTTCCTTTTTGGAATGGTGGCCAGAAGACATAAATTTAAATCACAACTCTGTACATTATTTGTGATCCTCTCTGGAATTCAAGATCTTTGTAATGGGAATCATACCCTCTGGGTAGTGTTGTTTTAAGGATTGAATCAAGAACACTAATGTAGCTGTAAGGTGTTAAGCAAATGTTGTGACTGGTATCCATTTCTCTCCAATTCAAGAATTACTATTTGATTTCAGAAACAACCATAACAGTGAAGTTGAAGTGGAATGAGCGAGGGCTACAGTGTTAAAAGAGAGGATCATGTGGACAAGTGTGGTCCTTATCATTTAGGGCCTTGATATACTTGAAAGAATAGCTCCAGCTTCATTCTCAGTGCAATGGGAAACCATTTATTGAGTACTGGGCAGGGAGCTGATATGATCTGATGTTAAAGTAAGAAAAAGAAATTAAGATGTCACTTCTGTGAATTTTAGATAGGGAACAATTTCAATTATTGCAGTAGTTTGAATGTGAACAAAGAGTTAATTGGACCAGTGTCACAGCAAAGAAAAGGAGAGAAGTGGATAATGTGTGATATATTTTTGAAAATGAAACTTGTGGCACATGGGGCTAGTCTCCTCATTGTCCTGTAAACACACCTGTTCATTTTCTACTCTGTAACTTCCATGTTCCTATATGTACCCTCTCTCACTTTCCAAGGTCTGTCTCAAGTAATTGTCATCCATCCAATGCATTCTTGAATATTCTATTTGCTTCCTTCTCTGAACTTCTAAAACAAATATTGCTTCTCCAGTTATTTCTACTTTTTTCAGTTTCTCTTCTCATTTATAAATTGTAAACCTTCCTGATGGCAATACTCCATGTATTTCTCTCTACAGAACAAAAGTACTATGTCCACAGTACATAAAACATAAATAATGAATTGCTGAATCATATAGCATCTCTTATCAACAATCAATGAAACAAAGAAACAAACAAAAAAATACTCAATAATTGACCTAGGAAAGTAATTGTTTGTCAAACGTGGCCATACCATGCAAACTGATTTACTGTAATCCACTAATAGAAATTCATTTATCACAAAATAGGCAAAGTACAAATTTAGAATTTTCTAGTACAATTGATTAGAGTCCATAGGCTAAGCCTCAGTTTATCCTTTCATGCTGTTGCAACCTGCAACCTGTGGCTATAGCAAATGAGAGAAACTGGAGCCATGTTACGAATTCTTTCAGTTTTTAGGAATGTTACAATTTAATCTTCATGAAACTTTTTTTTTTTTTTTTTTTAGTGTTAAGCATTGTTGAGAAAATCCAAGAGGACCCTTCAGCATACTCTATGGTGTTGTAAAACTGAATTGCTCTAAAGAGGGTCAAGGAAAATTACAATCATTCTGAGACTTAAATCTTGTGAAAGGTAGTTAGAGACCAAAGAATTATAGTGCTGAATATCTATGTATAGGAGGAGATTTCGCATAAAGTACTAAATGTATTTTAACAAATGCCACCCAATTTATTTCATTGTGTAATTTTCTAAAAGAATTACCCAATACAGGCATGTTTTATATATGTCTTTGTCGATCCATGAACAGGACAAGCCATATATAATTAAGGGTGAAATTGTATATGTATCAACTTAAAAAAAACATAAATAAAAGAAATAAAAATCCACAGTCTTCAAACTCACCATTAAGACTCCTTTCATCTCATAGCTCACTAGCAAATTGAATATATAAAGCACTTCTCACTCAGAAAGTCAGAGAGCAAAGCACTAAAGCAAAACAAATACCAGTGATTAAGGAAAATTGAAAGCAGCAGTAAAAATATGTTTCTTTAGTCTACTTTTAAACACAGACTGGGAACTGCAAATAACTGGGAGTGCATATAAGTGGTAATTTTTTTTTGTCTTCATGATTCCATAGTGTTGAATACAAAAAACAAAACAAAAAATACTTGTTGCCGCAAGCCTCAGCAATCATTTTGAGATTACTTATTTGAAAAAATCACCTTAATTTATTTAGTAATAATTTTAAAGTCACTCAGATATTTTTGCCATTTTTTAGACTGACAACTTTTGACATGCTTCAGATTTCTTTCAAGTGATTTTAAAGGAAATGGTTTCAAATGGTCTTTCATAACCTGAGAAGTTGTCAAAAAGGGAAGGTAAACTTTTTGCTTTTCACAGCATTAGTTGGCAATTCAGAGGTGACCGAGGATAATTTATTCTACAATGAGCAATATTAAAATAAGTCACAAGGAGATTTGTGAATTTTCCATGGGAAAAAAACAATTTTTTAGAAGAGTCATCCAAGGGCTGATTCCGTAGCAGATGACTGTTGTCCATTGTTCCTTCTTTAGCATGACCGTTGGCCCATTGAACTACTTCAAAGAATGCTCTGCCAGCCATGGGTTTGGAATAGGAAAAAGTAAATGGGAAATTTATAGTTCTTCCTTTTTATCTGTAATTTTTTCCCCCAGCAGTGCTGTTAAAGGAAAGATGATTTTTAAAAGGAAGATCATTGATTTTGGTGAATAAACAGCAAGAATAAAGTAAAAGTTTTATTCTTAGTTCTGGAATTTAGGGAAATGCCTCACTCTCTTTCTCAGACTCAGTCTTCCACTTGTTTTCACTGGCTTCTCTCCTTGTTCTCCTTTCTTTTGTCAGTTCCTCAATTTTAACAGTTGTTTCCATATATCATTCGTATTATTTACATATAAGATCATTGTCCATATATCATTCTTATTATTTACATATAAGATCTTTGAACTACTACATGTCTTAGAGTTTTGTAATAAAAATAAGTCCCAACTCATGTACCTCCCAAGCTTAAAAGAGATCAAGCAGGGTTTAAGAGAAAACATGAGGCAGCAAGAGCAATAAGAAATTTTTCTCTCTTTTTTAGTTTTCCTTAGTTTCCACAGTTATATATGTTTGGAAAAGAATGTGAGTGTATTTCCTAAAGGCTTTCAGTTTTGGCAAAGATAAGGAAGGAGGTGCCTGTTGTTATTAGGGTGAGAGGGTAGCATTTGTTAAACTTGGCTTGAGTCAATGCAGATAAAATATTGGAAAGACTAGGGATTTTTTCAAAGCTATTTGCAGGCTATTGCTCAGTATGCAACTCAGAGGCTATTATGAGTAATAATAAGATTATTCAGTGAGCTTGTTGGAATTTGTTGGCTGAAATATATCTTATAGAATGTGACTTTACTATTGCAAAATAAAGTGAGTTTATATTTTGTTTCTCTCTATATATAAGAATGATGAAGAATTTCTCAGTCAGATCAATTTTTAAGTGTTGTTAAAAGCTACATGATTCACCAAAAATTTCCAGAGGAGCCCGGCTGGCACACAGTAGCCAAGTTCAACCCAAGTATAGTTCCGTTACTTTCCATTGCTATCTAAGACTGTTTTTGAAAACTCTTTTCCTTATTGCTGCGGAATTGTTTTTAACATTTGCCTGATCTTGTGGATCACCTGAATAGTTGTTCAAAATGCACATTTCTGGCTGTCTTCCCAGGAAATTCTGATCCAGGAAGTTTGGTGACAGGGCCCGAGAAAAATTTTTTAACAAAGTCCCCAAGTGATTCTTAAAATCAGGCAACACTGCTCCTGAGCAGTGTTCTCAACCTTAACTATGTTACTAGTTGCCAAGTAATTGATTCTGACTCATGGCAACTCCCTAAGTGTTGCATGAAAGCTTAAAATCAGAGGCACTTGGTGTGTATAAATAGAGCAGTCTGAAAGTGGAGCCTTGACTCCATATTAAGTCTTGGCATGTGTCTGGAATCCATGTTGAATTTTAAAACTGACTTTTCTAACTGTAGTTCCTCTAACCTTGATGGTGACCATATACCCTAAAGGAGACATTTTTTTTGTTTTCTCTGAGGTCTAGCAGGTGCAGGATTTCACAAGCTAGATACAAGGGATGGTAGCTTATACCCAAAGGGTCTTGATGCACAGGATTTTTGATAAATCCTTATAATGAACCCCCAGAAACAGACATGATTGAGAAAATAAGTTTTATAGCAGGTTACCTGGAAAGTCTGTCTTATCCTGTGACCATCCTATAATAAACTAAAGAGCACATACCTTTGCAGTTATTTAGACTTAACCAATCATGTTATCCACCTCTCTCTGCTAAATCTCTGCTTTTAGATACACCACATTTGACTTCCCTGATTGCCTTCCAGCCAATTATGATTTTCTAACTTTCAGTTCCTGCTCCAACTGTGAACATTTGTTTTCTTCCTCATTGTCCAAAGGAGCAGCGATTTTCACTCTGAATTTGGATGTCATCCTGGTCTGGATCATCTCTACACCTCAGCAAACCTCTTTTGCTTTTACTTAAACATGCTCCATGATCTTGCTTTATGACAATGTCAAAGAAGAACAGTGCTCCAGAGGGTTTTCAATGATTGATCTTGCAGAAGTAGATTGCCAGGACTTTGTTCTGAGGTGCCTGTGGATGGCTTTAAACCTCCAACCTTTTGGTTTACAGCTGAGTTCTTAACTGTTGGCACCACCCAGGGACTCCACCTATTTGTTACTACTGTTATTAGGTGTCATCGAGTCAATTTCAACTCATAGCAAAACCATGTGTTCAGAGTAGAATTGCCCCAGCAGGTTTTTAGCTGTAATCTTTACAGAAGCAGATAACCAAATTTTTCTTTTGCTGAGCTGCTAGGTGGGTTTGAACCAACTCTTTATGTTCAACCTCTTGCATCACCAAGGCTCCTTTCCAATTATTTAGGCAGCTTAAAAAACAAAATTCCTGGTGTCTGGGCTCCCTCTCAAACCATTGAAACCAGAACCTCTGGACCCAGCCATCGGCATTTTTTAATGGTCCTCGGGTGATTGGCATATTCATGTAGATTAAGAATCACTGCTTTCAAACAAGGCTCAGATGAATATTAAACCAGCTTGAGTAAAACACTATGGGGTAATAAATTTTTACCTCTAGTGCTTCCTTAAGATAAAAGATATTAAATTTAAGTATTGGAAATAGAAACATATCATACAGGGTTATTTGAGTACCAGATATTAAAAATTTCTAGGATAGAATAAATCAGTTTCTAGTGTTTTTTGAGTAACTTTACCAATACTTGATTTAGGCCTTTGTTGTTGTTATGTGCCATTGAGTCGGACCCGACTCATAGCGACCCCTCCTTGGGTTTCTGAGGCAGTATCACTATGGAAGTAGATTGCCCAACCTTCCTTCCGAGGAGTGGCTGGTGGGTTTGAACCACCAGCCTTCTGGTTAGCAGTCAAGTGCCTTAGGCACTATGCTACCAGAGCTCCTATTTAGGCCTTTAGTCATGCACAATTCACTTTGGTAACCTGTTAGCAACAGATTATAATATGCAGGTGAAATGCAAATTATCATATGAAGTACGCAGAGAAATATGGAACAAGAGTTGAGGTTGATTTGGGGAGAATTTAAAATTATGGCCATGAACAGACTTGATCTACCCTCCCTTTGCTTCCAGGAAAGAATCTGCACAGGTATATTTATTTACCTAGATGATCTCCAGTGTGGTAACTCTTAATTGTACACCTCAGATTTTGGAAAATGCTGAAAGAACCCATTTCCAATCTGGATAATGACATAAGGATGTTGGCAGATTATCCTGCCTCTTGATCTCAGGGAGGTTAGCTTTATTTTTTTCAATGAAGTATGCAGTTGAAGAAGATCCAGTACCAGATGGTAATGTTGGCTGGAGTGGTTTTCTCACCTACGTTTGGCAGCTCTGCTCGGAAGTAGTGCTTTCAATGCCTAAGACATTCAATCTATACTATTTAACATGATCGTTGGGAAGCTGTAGGTGGTATAGGTGCAATGACACATCTCATTAAAGGTCTGGTAATTCTGAATATCTGACATCTGTGCTGATAATAAGACTGGATACAGCCTTCAAATGGTTATAGATTCAAATGATATATATATATATTTTTTTTTAAAGGTACTACTGAAATTCATTATATTAGCCAACTTGTAATTTCTGGGCATGTTTGACATGGGAAAATAGTACATGAGTTAATTGCCTGGTCATCTTAAAGATGGCCTTCCTTTAATCGGGTTCTCTCCTTACCAGCATTTAGGCAACAATTTTACCTGATGATTTATTCATCAAATTAATAATAGTGGTAGTAATAATAGCTATCATGATTTGAACCCCTATTATGTGCTAGGATACTTTATGTATAAACTATAATCTTCAAAAGGTATTCTTATTTTTTTTATTGAGGACCCTGAAACTCAGAGATTAGGGAACTTGCCAAAGACCATTGAAACTCCGAAGTGACACAGCCAGGATTCTGCAGCTGTCTGGCTGCCCAGCAGGGTCTCTGTCCATCTTATCACCAACCCCTGCAGTGTACAGCAATAGCATCAACAATCAATCTTATAAACTGCAACATGTGGCTTTTCATAAAAGTTTTCCTATATTTTAGTATTTCAACTGGAAAAAAATCCAATCAGATGCAGCCTCCCACGAGCTTACTATCAAAATAGTCTTTATCACATTAAAAAAATAACACCCTGATTCTTCATGTACATTTCTAGGTGCCTTAACTTTAGCTTTTTTAAACACTGCCAGATTCTTTTCATCAGAGATTTTAATGAGCTTAGGGGAAGAAAAAACAACCCACAAACCTGAATGTGTTCATCTGAAATTTGACTTGGCTCTTCATAGCTGCAGAAATTCATTTTCACCTGTTCCTCATCCCCCTCCCAAGGTCCTAAAGCTTAGATCCATTGGGAGTCTCCTCCATTTCCCACAGGAAATATTTCATTCATATAATGTCTCCTTTGTAATCAACACTGAGAAATGTCACTTTGATTAAATACAACTCTGAATGACTAAGACCACAGTACAATAAATTCTCCAGAGCTATCTTTCAGAACAACTGATTGCTCTCCAGTCTTAATCCTCCAGAGTCTTATTTAATCAAAATGATGTTGCTAATTAAGGATTAAAACCACCGAATAGAATAAAAAATAAGGATTTTTCTTTCTCCTTTGGGCAGGTCAAAGATGCAGAATTTGCTATAAGGAACTAGAGTCCCTTCCACCTTTGGTAAAATTGCATTAGTCTCTGACATTTGGACTTAATCCAAAACAAACCTAAGTGCTTGGTAATGTTAATATAATTGGGAGAAAAGAGAGAAAGAGGGAGAGAAAGGAAGGAAAGAAAGCAAAAAGGAAGGAAGGAAAATAGGAAGAGGGATTGAAGGCGGGAAGGAGGAAGAAAGGAGGGAAGAAAAGAAAACATGAAAGAGGAGGAAGAAAGAAGGGAGGAGGCAAGAAAAGAAGGAAGAAATTGACTTAGCTAGCTACATATATCCCAGAAAACATTTATTCTAAATTTTTATGTTTAATGTTTTAATATGAACTTACTTTAAATACGCTGTTTGATAAGGAGTTCTGGTGATAGAGTGGTTAAGGTATTTGGCAGCTAACCAAAAGATTGGTGGTTCAAACACACCAGCTGCTGTAGGGAAGAGAGATGAGGCAGTCTGCTTCTGTAATGATTTACACCCTTAGAAACCCAGTGGGGGTTGCTATGAGTTGTAATCACCTTGATGGCAGTGAGTTTGGTTTTTTGGGTTTGTATTGTTTGAGGAGCTCTGGTGGTACAGTACCTAAATTGGGGGTTCAAACCCACCAGCTGCTCCATGAAAGGAAGATTGGACAGTCTACTTCTGTAAAGGTTTATCATCTCGGGTTGCTATGAGTCTGAATTGACTTGATGGCAGTGAATTTGGTTTTTGGTTTTAGTATGCATGGTTTCAGAGGAGCTCTGGTGGCATAGTGGTTAAAACACTTGAGTGCTAACCAAAAGGTAGATGCTTTGAACCCACCAGCTATTCCATAGGAGAAAGATGGGGCAGTCTGCTTGATTAAAGATTTACAGCCTTGGAAACCCTATTGGGCAATTCTATGCTGTCCTGTAGGGTCACTGTGAGTCAGAATTGACTTGATGGCCATGGCGTTTTATTTATTTATTTTCATGCATTGTTTTGATCTATATTGTTAATGTGAATGGAAAGACTCAGAATAATTTGGAAAAATGTTGCCAATCCATTTCACACACAGAAAAGAAGGAACAAAAGACTTAAGGTATCTCAGATCTATTTAATGTCCACTAATGAGTAACAGGCGGTTCAAACCCACCAGCCACTCCTCTGAAGGAAGGTTGGGCAATCCTACTTCCGTAATGATACTGCTTCGGAAACCCAAGGAGGGGTCGCTATGAGTCGGGGCCAACTCGACAGCAAAACAACAACAACAACAATGATTAACAAGAAAAAATAAATTTTATATTACATGATGACTGTTTTCCTTTTAAATCTAAGTTTCAGTTTTCTTCTTGAAGTTGTATTTGGTACTAGAAATTGTTTTCTTAAAAACCACACAAACTGTATAAGGACTCATTAGGAGAGACAAAGGTTCGAAGAAAGGCAGTTTGATTTCCATGGAATAAAAACTGTTTTGGGTCTTATGGGTAAAGTGGGTGAGAAATACAGGTGCTAATTGATGCCTTATAAATTCTAAAATACTTCTTCCAACCTTCTCATCTTCTTTCTGAATTGTCCTGTGAATTTATAATTCCTGCCAAATTAGTCTATTACAGTGTAGACATAATTGATAACGATTACTATCTATTGATTATTATGGGCCAGGTTCTTTGCCAGCAATATGTATATTATCACCTCTAGTAAAACTAAAGCTTAAAGAGAATAAATTATTTGGTCAAGGTCAGGTGGCTTACGTTGAGTTTAGACTTCCACCCAGACTGATTTGGTTCTAAAGCCATGTTCTGTCCAACATGAGAAGTCATTTCACATCTATTTACTTGGAGGATAAATGGATCAATAATGTCTTGGGAAGATGCCAGTAAACGGTATTGGTCTATCTGACTCATATGTTTCCACAATAACTGACTGAATCATTGTCATAGACATGTCATATCACCACTTACCTTGTCCAAACAATGACAAAGATTGAACAACTGTCATCAAAATGGGACCACAAAGTAAACAATGAGAAATCCCCAAAGAAAAAGAATGTCAGAAATCTGTTTCCTCTCCTAAGCAGTGTTACCTACCAGTTAAAAAATGACGTTTGTTTCTTTGATTCATGTTCCTGGAGGCCATACGCACCAAGTGGACAAACTATGGCTCTTACTCCTCCTGTGCCGAGGCAGATGGTCAACAGTGCTATGTAAAACAGTCTCTTCTGCTCTTTCTTTGTTATATTATTAATCACATGGTAAGAGCCCATATAGAAATCTTCTGAGGGAAAGGCAACCACAGATAACAAAGCAGTGCCTGTAGGTAAACAGGGGAATAAATGTAGCTTAGACTAACTGAATTACCAAATCAGCTCAGAAAGTAGCATCACTATGAGACTGTCTTATTAAAATATTTACATTTAATGATTGAAATTTTGGGGATAGCCTGCTTTTTCTAAGGGTGACTTCAATTAGTGTTCAACTAATTCAGAATCCTAACAGTTTTTGCCTCCAGCTTGAACTATCTTTTCTCTCAGAATGTATAAGCAAATCAAGTCTATTTTAACAAAATTAAAACAATTCACAAATGCATTATATAGGAAACTAAGATGTCTGTAATCTTTACCCGCAGAGAAAACCACCATTATCAAAGGTTATTTGTTCTTAATCAGTAGAGTGATAGAAAATTCGATGATCTCAGACATCTCAGAGGGCTGTTACATACAATTTTTTAAGAAGAATATTATTCTAGTTAGAGGAGAACATAACCTTTCTTTTTTTTCTTTCCTACTTTCTCTTCTCTCATTTCTCAGGGTGGAATCTTCTTTACCCATGCAAGAAGTTAGAAGGTTGCAGAAAAAGAGGAGTGTGAATCCGGTAACATAGCCAAGTGGGGAGAAAGGGAGGACAAAGGAGGCTTAAGGATCCTTCTCACATTCATCTTACAGGGACCATACTTGAGACCTTAAAAATATAATTCAATTCCTTGCTTTTGTTAAATTCTGTAGATTTTGCAATATATTTTCACATACTGTATTGTTTGTTGTTGTTATGTGTCATCGAGTCGGATCAGACCCATAGTGACCCCTCCTTGGGTTTCCAAGGCAGTATCACTACGGAAGTAGATTGCCCAACCTTCCTTCCAAGGAGTGGCTGGTGGGTTTGAACCGCCAGCCTTCTGGTTAGCAATCAAGTGTTTAGTACTAGAACAACTTTAATATCAAAGGATACATTTTGTTACTTCAGTTTTTCAGATAAAGAAACACGTTCAATAAAGTTAAGGGTCATGCCCAATGTTACAGAGCTATCTGGAGCAATTTCCCTCTTTCTGGAATTTCTTTCACTAAGTGATCAAATCATCATTTTTCAAAAACAGCATTTTCTTATCAGGTTATAAAAGCAATACATTCTTATTTCAGAAAATTTAAAAAGTTAGAAAAACACTCAGAATATTATTAAAGACCCATAATCTCATGACAAAGAGAAGGCCTTTACTATTTATTATAATTTTATGAATGTATTTTGCTTAAATAAAAAATTGAGATTACACTGTTGACTTCAACATAATCAAACAATATAAACAATTTCTAATATTTTATATTCTTTATATTCCACCTGAATTTAGAGACCACCTCTAGAATAGATTTGACACATTGAACACTACAGACCAAAGACCACTCAAGGACACCATACATGAAGGTCATTAAAAAGACAGGAAATAAGGAAAATACCAAAATGTATGTCAGAAAAGACCCTAAACTTACTGAACATACACTAGCTAAAGGGAATGGAAGAAATGATAAAGTAAAAACACTGACAACAAAATTTCAAAAGGCAGCTCAAGAAGACAGGGTAAATTACTATAATGAAATGTGCGAAGACCTGGTGTTAGAAAAGCAAAAGGGAAGAACACACTCAGTATTTCTCAAACTGAAAGAACTGAAGACAGAATTCAAGCCTTGAGTTGCAATACTGAAAGACTCTATGGGCGAAATATTGAACAACACAGAAAACATCAAAAGAAGATGGCAGGTATACACAAAATCACTGTACCATGAGATAGTATATGATCAAGAACAGATAGTATTTAGGGAAGAAATCCAAGCTGCGCTGAAGGCATTGGTTAAAAACGGCTCCAGGAGTTGACAGATGCCAACTGAGATGTTTCAATGAATGGAAGCAATATTAAAAGTGCTCACTCATCCATGCCTGTCCAACTGACTGGAAGGGATCCATATTTATACCTCCTTCAAAGATAGGTAATTCAATAGAATGCAAAAATTATTAAACAATATTACTCATATCACATACAAATAAAATTTGCTGAAGATAATTAAAATAGTTGCAGCAGTACATCAACAGGGAATGCCGGAAATTCAAGCCAGATTCAGAAGAGGACATGGAACGAGGGGTATCAATGCTGATGTTAGATGGCTCTTGGGTAAGAGCAGAGAATACCAGAAAGATGTTGACCTGTGTTTTATTAACTATGCAAAGACATATCACTGTGTGGATCATAACAGATTATGGATAACATTGTGAAGAATGGCTATTCCAGAACACTTACTTGTGCTCATGAAGAACCTATACATAGACCAAGAGGCAGTCGTTTGAATAGAGTCAGAGATTCTGCTTGGTTTCAAATCAGAAAAGGTGTGTGTCAGAGTTAAAACCTTTCACCATAGTTTTTCAATCTCTGTGTTAAACAAATAATGTGAGAAGCTGGAATATATGAAGAAGAATGCAGCATCAGGATTGGAGGGAGATTTATTACCAACATGAAATATACTGATGACATCACCTTGCTTGCTTAAAATGAAGAGCACTGAAGCACTTACTGATGAAAATTGAAGACTACAGTCTTCAGTACAGATTACACCTCAGCATGCAAACCAAACTAAACTAAATGCCATCAAGTTGAGTCAGATTCATAGCAACTGTCATTGGGTTTCCAAAGCAGTAAATCTTTACAGAAGCAGACTGCCTCATCTTCCTTCCATGGAGCACCTGGTGGTTTCAAGCCACCAACATTTTGTTACCAGCCAAATGCCTTAATAACTACAAAGTCAGAGCTCCTATACCTCAACATAAAGAAAACAAAAATCCTTGCAACTGGACCAAGAAGCAAAAAGAGTGAAGTTGTCAAAGATTTCATTTTACTTGGATCCACAATCAAGGCCCATGGAAGCAGCAGTCAAAAAACCAAATGATGTATTACATTGGGCAAATCTTCTGCAAAAGACCTCTCAAAAATGTTAAAAAGCAAAGATGTCACCTTCAGGACTAAGGTGCGCCTGACCCAAGCCATAGTAATTTTAACTGCTTCATATGAGCATGAAAGCTGAGAAATAAGGAAGATCGAAGAATAACTAATGAATAATTAATTATTATGTTGGCAAAGAATATTGACTACACCGTGGACTGCCAGAAGAATGAACAAACCTATTTTGGAAGAAGTACAGCTGGAATAATCCTTAGAGGTGAGGATGGTGAGACTTCATCTCACTTACTTTGGACATGTTACCAGGAGGAAACATTTCCTGATGAAGGATATCAGCTTTGCTAATATAGAGGGTCAGTGCAAAAGATAAAGACTCTCAACAAGATGGATTGATACAGTGGCTGAAACAATGGCTTATGCACAATGATTGTGAGGTAGGCACAGAACTGGACAGTGTTTTGTTCTGTTTTACATAGAGTCACTTCGAGTGGGAATTGACTCAGCACCTAACAACAACATCTAACGTAATTTCTAATGATGATGTGTCATTCTAACCATAATTTATTTAGAAATGCCTTTCCAGTTGTTTTGCGTGAATACTGCCAATATATCCTTTCATAAAATTTTGTACATATCTATGATCATTTCCTTAGCCTAAGCTCTTAAAGTTATTCATGTTGTCATAGCTTTTTAATATCATTGACAAAATGTTCTTTAGATATATAATTATTTAAACTCTCCCTATCATTTTATGAGATGACCTTCTTCAACATTAGTTACCATCACTAATTTATTTATTTTTTGCCAGTTTGATGATAGAAAAATGTTTTTTTTATATTGTTTTTGTTCTTCATTTTATTAATTTGGCATTAACATTTTTTGGTATTAAATTTGTATGTAGTTGTTTTATGTGGTTAGTTTCCCCAACTAGATTATATAATCCTTACATGCGGAAAAAAAAAAAAAAGGAAAAAAATGGGTCTAATGTTTCCATCACCTCTATGCAAGGTGAAACATACATGCACTTAACAGTTATTTACTGATTTAATGTGAAGGTGGAACTTTTAAATTATTGACTTTGAAAATTTCCTTTGGAGGTTAGCTGCAAGTAGAATGATCTTACTCTCCCTCTTTCTCTCTTTCTCTCACTCTCTCTCTCCCAATTAGTCTTCTTCTCTGGCAGTGATGTGAGCCAGGCTAGGCAAAGGATTATCCAAATAGGATGGACAGAAGAATAACCTTCTTCAGTAACCATTTATTTCAAGCCAAGGCACTTTTAGTCCATATGATGTCATTATGTAAGTAAGAAAGATGCTTTACTTCTATCTTTTGGGAAAACATAATTTTGTTAGATCACACTTGTGATGGTTATGTTTGTGTGTCAGCTTGGCTAGGCCGGATTAAGTGGCTGGGCAGCTGGATGTAGTATTCCCCATGATGAGACTGGTAATCAACTCCATGGTGGAATCTACTGGCAGCAGCTGAGTGGCTAGCTGCCTTGGGGAATGTGGTTTGCTTCCTGTATTTAAGGAGAAGCCTTGGTAATGGTCTCTAGCCTTTGGCAAGCTTGGCCCCTGCACATAGCTGTGTTGTTGCTCAGCAGGCTGCTATGCTCTGCTGACCTTGGGACTTAAAATGGACTTAAGTTAATGGCCTGTCAGGTGGTTTGGTAACATCGGGACTGTGCCTTTTTACTTGTCAACATTGGGGGGTTCTCAGCCTCAGGAGCCAGCAGCTGTCTGAGTGAAGAAATGCCTCTAGCTTCAGTGGGCTGGGAGCAGGAGGCAAAGCTGGACCCCAAGGTTGAGGGGCTTTCACCCAGACCCTAGAGCTTGGCACTTTGAACTTGGACTGAAAGCCTCCAAATTGTAAGAATAAACTCCTGTTTGTTAAGGCCATCCCATTTGTGATATATTTCTCGTCAGAATGGCACTAGGTAACCAGAACAACACTTTATTTCTATCTGCTTTAAAAATTATGGAATAAAAACAAAAGTTTATGACATGTACAATAAAATAATCTCCTCTTTGGGATGGTGCTCTTGTGCATGCACAGTTAGCACACGTATACTGTATGTGCTCGGAATCTAGCTCCACAATGTGCCATATTCCCTGCTAAGTGGTAGAGGTCTACTCTTCTGCTCTCCAAGAGCTAATGAGTCCATCAGAGAAGGCAGGCATGGAAACGGGCAATTATATTATAAATTGATAAATGAAATCATATATGTGTGGCCAAAGCACAGTTGAGCACAGAGGAGCAAGCAACAAATACTTTACAGGTCTTTAAAGAAAAGCAGGAGTTTTCAAGTCTTGGATATGGAGTGGGAAGCTGAAGGAAGGCAAAATTTCAGGTAGAAAGAAGAACATGTAAGATTAGGAAGGTGGAGAAGAAGGTAAGAAGTTCAGGTTTTTTTTTTTTTTTTTTTTTTTAATGAAAGGGAAGTCTGCAGAGGTAAATTTGGGATAGATTTTAAGAGACCTTGTATATGAAATTAGTAAGTTTGGATTTTATCTTTTATGTAATAGGGCCAAAATGTAGATTTATTTTTTCAGGAAGTAAATGTTATTGGCAGCATTGTACATAGACTAGAGTCAACAGATGACTGGCATGGCATTAAGTTAAGAAAAAAGCTCCATTTTTGAACTAAAGTTGTAGCAACTCAGAAAGAAGAGATATTTCTGACAAAACTTCTGGTATTTAGTGAATGGTTGAAATTTGATGGCAGCTGAGTCAGTTACACTAGGAAATATAGTAAGAAAATAAATGGACATGAAGTTGACACAGGTTTTTTATTTGCCAAATTCGGAAGATGGGACACCAGTTTTAATATGATGACTTACATGGGAACTTGTACCAATAGGAATTAGCATGTTTAACAAGAATTTACCAAATGCTGCTTATGTGGTCAGTAGAGTAGTAGTCTGTCACCACATTGAATACATTACTCAGGTCTTTGTTTAAATGTTTCCATATTAGAAAATATTCCCTGATGTACCTACACAGAATGGCCACCCTGTCACTATCTGTTCCCTCCTGTCCCCTTATCCAGCCTTTTTTCCTTCATAACACTCACTACCTGTCATGTATTGATTTACTTGATTATCTCCATTCTCCATTGCATTCCAATATCCAAGAATATTTGTAGAAGAAATATAGAGATATTTGTAGAAGGTTAAATGAACATTTGCCATGCAGAGTCTTTATTTCACAGAATTTAAGCAATGAAGAAGTTTCCAAGTTTGCATCACACTTTAATCTTAATTTGGTGAATGGTAAACTGCTCAAAATTGTGGGATACATTGAGTTCCTGATACCCATTCCTTCCTCGTTCAGCAGGAACGTGGTGCAATGTGCATTTCTGTTGCACTTCTCATCATTGATGAATGGCACTCTACTTTTCTAAGTTCATCAGCTCACAATCTTGGAGTTAATTTTTGTTCCATCCATTTGGGACTTTATTTAGTCAACAAGAGTTATAATTTTTCGTATGGTCTCTCGTGGATTGACAATTCTCCGTTGTCAAGACCATCATCTGGAGATTTCCTGGTATCTCTCTAGTTAACCTCTCCCTGTGGTTGCCTATCCTGCTCATTGAAGAGAACTTTTCTCTATTTTTGTTTTTACCATATCTTCATCATATCTTGTTGCCTAGAAGAACAACATGAACTCTTCAGGCTAAAATTCTAGATTGTCCATCAACTGGTTCTTTGTGCTTTATAAAACTATATTAATAATATGATTTTTCATAGTCACATCATTCCCAAACTTTTATAGATACTTTATTTTCTCTATGCAGTAAAGCACAGGCTAGTGTCTGAATTCCTTTTTTTTGTTTTTAAGCATATAGCCACAATTTATAATATAGAAATCATACCTTCATATGCAACTTTACTATATGACTAATTAAAAAGCCACTTTTGATGAAAGCATATTTCTCATTTATCCTACATGAACTTCAAAAACCTTTTTAACACATTTCATCTCACTTGTGAAAGAATTAAATTTCATGTTTCACATACATTTGTCATGAATTTAAGCTTAGGGTAAGAAAAGAGGTGAGGAGGGCATTCTAAAAAGTATTGAAGACAGACATGCAAAGAGGTAATTACTATGAAATATAGTTAAGTGCAATGATATAGGTATCATCTAATACATACACATATATAAACACACACACATACCTTTACTAGAGAATATCTTCAAACAATACAGAGGATGACAAAAATAGAAACAACATTCTTACTCTATTTACCACATTTTATCCTAAAAGCAATGTGGGAATAATATAAACTAAATTATTTTCATAAAAATTGATACAGTTCAGATGCAAAACAATTCAATTATGGAGGACACTCACCTAGAAAATGCAGAAATAAGCAAATACACACCAGTCTGTTTCTTCCTACACAGACATCAGCAAGCCATCCTGCAAATACAGGAGCAAGTAGTGAAGTTCCAATAAAACATAAGTTCAAAATGGCTGCCTGGTAATTGCGATAGCCAAGCTTGATAGTGCAAAAGGGGATCATATTGCTGACAACTTCAAAGAAAGTGAATCTCTCACATAGCTCCACCAGAAGCAAACAGATTCCAACCTGGATTTTTTTCACAGAGTATGATGAAGAGAAATAACCAACATCTCTTACAGTTTTCTCCTTCTCAATGCTGTGATTTAAGGATATTTTTGCATCAGCTATTTTAAAGTCTATAAGAGACATGACTATCCTTGAATACAACTTGTGTTAGTGGTTTTAACTTGGTGATTTTTACCCCTGCCTCTCTAATGAAAAAATAAATAAGATCTTTGCTTTGAATTTCACATCTCCATGCTAAAACTTTGTAAGATTTTTTGCACCTTAATGTTACTCATTTTGATGATAGAAGCACAAAGTAGGAGACATGAGTATTTAATTTTTAATGGTAGCCCAGAGTAGCCAAATCTGATTTGTTTGTTAATTACTTAGATGCTAAATTAAGCTTTTTCCTTCAAAATTATATTGAATTACATGACTCCTGTTGCATATGTATGGAAACTCATCTGCCTCACACTGATAAAGGTTTAAATACCAAGGCAGAAGAAACAGTTTTTCAGGAGATGTTGAGCACTAGGACTAGAAATAATTCGAGTCTAGTAATTTTTGATACTTTAATTAAACAAGCCAGAATAGTACCAAGAGATAAAGTGTGAAAGAAAATCTGTTTTTGAGGGGGCAGTATATCTTATCATTATTACATTTCTTGTTATTTTTGGTTAGAATTCTGATAAGAAAGTTAATTAGGTAACAAAAGTGCTAGTACATTTAGGTAACAAGCAGAGTTTACAAGAAAGTAATTTAAGTGCACTAATGAAAAGAGAAAATATTAAACAAAAACCCTCTTCCTTCGAGTTGACCCCATACTTGTAGACCAGCCTCTCAGAGGAAATCAGAATCAAAAGATGTTATTTGACTCCCTTATTATTAGCTAGCAGCCAGGCATACAGCCACCAGCCTTTCCGTGCTTTGGGGAATATTGGGTCTGGTATCACCCCTACCCTCCACTGAGCTGAATGGATGGTGGCATTCTATTTTGGAAAGCAGGAGGGCACCAATTAAGCTAAAAAGCAGCAGCAAAAGAAAATACTTCAACATTTAGGGATTTAACTGCAAGGACTTAGGAAGACAAGGGACTGAAGCTATTCTGTCAAAGTCATAATAATTCAATAATAGAGAGCAAGTGTTCTTCATGTTGGAGTCAATAGCAAGAAACTTACAAAGGCTTTTGACTGGGATTCTTATCTTTGTACCTGAGAAATTGGAAACAAATCTCTGTTTTGACTCCTAATATTCCCTGTTTGCATCTGCTCAGCATCATTTCCCCCTTTTTGGTAACAATGCCTTATTTTTCCTTCATGTAGAGTGATCATGTAATTTATTATCCAAAGTTGGATAGTTTTGCGAGTAGAAATTATGTTATTTGTAGTTATTCTTGGACAACATGTATAAACTGAAACTGTCTAGAGCAAATGCCAACGTGTGATTACCCTACCTTTGGGGAACTACTCTATTTCATGAGATCCTGGTAGAGCTATTAAATGGAGCTATTAATCAGAGTATCCCTTTTCTTTTGACCAAGGGGGCAGCACATGGCTGAAGATGGTTCTTTTACTTTTTCTACCCAGAAGTTTTTAATTATAAATGGAATGACTGAAGAGTGGGTATGGTGATTAGACTGTCCTAAGAGCCAAAAAATTCACCAAGGAGATACACTCCTTAGAACAATCAACCATGGGGAATCAGAAGGGCAGCATTTGTGCAGGGAGAAAGCTAGGGATGCGGGAATGCATAGATAAGAAGGACACAGGGAAGGGGTAACCTCAGGAAGGAATTGAGAGGAAACCTGTTTCATTGTTGGGAGTATAATCAGTGTCACAAAACAAAATATGAAATGTCAAAGGGAAAACAAATCTGCTCTGTAAAACTTCATACAAATCACAATTAAAAGTATTTAAAAAATAATGTATGCAGTGGATGCTGAGTCATTCAGATTGTTAGTTGCCATCAAATGAGCTCTGACTCTGTGACCCCCCGTACAACAGTACACAATATTGCCCAGCCCCTTCACAATCACTGGTATGCCCATGCCCATTGTTATGGCCACTGTGTTTTTTGAATGTTTTCAAACATAGGAACTCGTCTTCCAGCACTATATTGGACAACATTCTGTTGTGCTCCTTATGTTCAGAAGTAGATCACCAGGTCTTTTTTCCTAGTCATTCAGATGGCAACGCCTAAAAGGAATTGCCCGTAAGTCCCTGAGGGAGAACTCAGGGCTGCCTGGTTCTTAGCCTTCCGGAGGCATGCTTGTTCAGTATTTCTTTCCGTCATTTTGGTTTAGCCAAGTTAACCACACTTGGTTTTGGTGGCTCATAAAGAACCCATAAGTTTTTGTTTGCCTGAGATACAAGGGGAAATTTCCCAGCAGCCATTAACTAACAGATGTGTTTAACCAGCTCCTGACGAAGGACTCTGGTAGTGTTATTTCCCAAGCAAAGTAACTCCGCCCCTTCCCAGGGCCTAGTGCTGATCCTATTTGAATCCTTTGGCTTGTCTCTGTACCCTCACCCAACAACAGG
The DNA here is from genome assembly GCF_000298275.1 of Orycteropus afer afer. NCBI lineage: Eukaryota > Metazoa > Chordata > Mammalia > Tubulidentata > Orycteropodidae > Orycteropus > Orycteropus afer. Next base: position 3,973,291 of record NW_006921713.1, on the reverse strand, counting down.
CCACAGCTGGTGGAAACCACCAGCATTTGCCTTTCTTTGAAGGAGCTATTTGATAACACTCCAAGAGAGTTACCTACACAAAAATAATGCTCTGTGAAGAGGGGAAAAAAAAAACACACACACACACACACACAACAAATCTGACAATAGAATTGTAATAAGGGCAAAATAGTTATCAGAAAGGACACTCATTAAATTGGAAGTTAGAAGCCTGAATTTCATTCCTGACACTTTGTTACTCAAGGGAAATTGCTTTGTGTCTATGAGCTTATTACATCAACTGTGAAAAGGAGCTCTGGTAGCATAGTGCCTAAGGCACTTGACTGCTAACCAGAAGGTTGGCAATTCAAACCCACCAGCCACTCCTGGGAAGGAAGGTTGGGCAATCTACTTCCATAGTGATAAGGCCTTGGAAACTGAAGGAGGGGTTGCTGTGAGTCACGTCTGACTCGCCAGCACATAACAACAACAACAACAAAAAAACTTAGATGACCATTTCTGAGGATTGGTTTAGAAAATGACTGATGAAATGTCAAGGACCATACATGAATAGGGAGCTCTTGGCACAGTTGTTAAGTGCTTAGCTGCTAACTGATAGATCAGCAGTTCAAACTTACCCAGCTTCTCTGTGGGAGGAAAATGTGGCAGTTTACTTCCGTAAAAATTACAGCCTTGGAAACCCTTTTGGCAATTCCCCTCTGTCCTGTGGGGTTGCTATGAGTTGGAATCAACTTTATTAAAAACAAAACAAACAAACAAAACACAAAACTCACTGCCATAGAGTGGATTTCGACTCATAGCAATCCACACTGGGTTTCTGAGGTGGTAAATCTTTATGGAAGTAGGTTGCCCAATGTTCCTTCCATGGAGTGGCTGGTGGGTTTGAATTGCCAACCTCCTGGTTAGCAGTCAAATGCCTTAGACACTATGCCACCAGAGCTCCTTAGGAATCAACTTGATGGCAACGTTTTTTGTTTTTTTTTTAAAAAATACATGGAAAAGTTTCTTTTTTTCTTTTTCTAATATGTCTGTATTTTCTGGCTACCCTAACCAACAGCCACAAAGGAATGTCTTAGAATAATCTCTAATTTTCAGTTTGCATAAAAGACAGAATTTAGGGGGACTATATTATGTGAATAGAGTTGGAGTAATGGGAAAACACCTCCTTACTTGTCATTTCCCTACTAGCTCTCAATGCCAAATTCAAAGTAAACTTAAAGGACAAGTACCAACACCATTTGGGAATAACACTTGGTGGGGAATATTGAATGCCATCATCTTTATCAACAAGTTTTGAGCCCTTGAGCAGGGACTTATATGTTCCTTTGTTTTATGGAACCCCTCACTCCTGCCATTAGGCTTGTCTCTGTTGCTTTCTCTGTAATGAAATGACGTTTTACCTGCAATATAAAAACATTGCATATGCATTGTACACAATTGGGAAAATATGTAAAACATAGAAGGAAGGACAAATGGTGAAAGATTTTGGAGCATTAATTTTAATTTTTTCCTTATGACTTTTTTATTGATATGTTTTAAATATTTGAATTTTGTAATTGTATGCAATCAATGTGTTCTACATTTTCTACGTCTTTTATAAATAATGTTATTAGCATTTTAACAGGTTGAACGAACTCTGTAAATATAATTGTTCTGGTTGCCTTAATAGAAATATAGTTTGCTTAAGTATTCTTTCATCGTTAGTTACATTAGTCTCAGGTAAGTTATAAGCCAGTCTTTCTCTAACTTTGACCATGAATCTACATTAAAAAAAAAAAAAACATAATTAAGGATGAAATGAATCTCTATGTATAAAGCATTACCCAGGTTATATCTGTAGGCTAATTTTCAGAAGGAATTTTACTGGGTAAAAGTGTGAGAATGATTTTAGGCTTCTTAATAGATAATGTCAAATTGCAATATAAACTTCAGACTTTTGTTTTAATTTATGAAAAGCCTATATTGTTTCTGGAATGCAGATTATACTCATACTAGAATTCTTCATTGGAAATACAAAAATCATAAGTCAAAGGTAAGGAGCTCTGGTAGTGTAGTGCCTAAGGCACTTGACTGCTAACCAGAAGGCTGGTGGTTCAAACCCACCAGCCATCCTCGGAAGGAAGATTGGGTAATCTACTTCTATAGTGATACTGCCTCGGAAATCCAAGGAGGGGTCGCTATGAGTCCGGTCTGACTTGACAGCACATAACAACAAGTCAAAGGTGGGGTAATAATGTTGACCACATTTGTATTTATTGAAGAATATGTATATGTATTATTTAACAGAGAAAATTAGTCAGAGCCCTACTTGATGAACTAATGAACTGCTCATATTATTTAGTGAGCATCCAGAGCATGCATGTATCAGATCCTGTAAGGGTTGCATTGAGAAGGTACTGGAGCTACATACCCTGTTTTTAAGGAGGCTATTTTTAACTCAGTGGGATTAAAACATATCTCTATAAGATAACTCCAAGATGATTATGAATTTTGAGAAACCTACTGCCTTCTAAAAGGTTTTTATAGTGTGTCATTGCAATACTTTTCCATTTTTATATGTACTTTCAGAATAACTTTTTATAGCTCTTCTAAACACTTAATAGGGAGCTCTGGTAGCATAGTGGCTAAGGCACTTGACTGCTAACCAGAAGGCTGGCGGTTCAAATCCACCAGCCACTCCTCGGAAGGAAGATGGGGCAATCTACTTCCGTAGTGATACTGCCTCGGAAACCCAAGGAGGGGTCGCTATGAGTCGGGTCCGACTCGAAGGCACATAACAACAACAACAACAAACACTTAATAAGCATTTTTAAGGGACAAACTTTTCCAGTTCAATAGTTCTTACAAATGGTATACACAAAGCTCAGTTCAAGATATTTATTTTTTTAGCTCTATTATTCCATTGACTATGAGGTGTGGTAGGTGCTCTGGTGGTGTAGTGCCTAAGGCATTTGACTGCTAACCAGAATGTTGGTGGTTCAAACCCACTAGCCATTCCTCAGAAGGAAGATTGGGCAATCTACTTCTGTAGAGATACCACCTCAGACACCCAAGGAGGGGTTGCGATGAGTTGGAAATGTCTTGATGGCAGTGAGTTTTTTTGATGAGGTGTGGTAGTTGGTTTGAAAGCATTGTCAAGACCATGGGGATTAGTCTTTCTGTAATTTATTTATTAAAAATTATATGCCACAGACTTGTTGGATTGATTTTTTTTTCTACACTGTTCAAGATGCAAAGTGGAAATGACAAAGTAAATATTGGGTTTTATTTTCTGTTTTGTGAGAAGACATTATCTCTGTAAATATCTATTCTTTCATTATAAAGGGGCTTTGACAATTTATGATATTCATAAACTCATACTTCTTTCTAGTGTGAAGGAGAATTACTTTAGTCCTTAGCACTCCCAGGAACACAGAAAATATTCACTTCTTCTCCAATGTAGTTTGTCTTATCTTCTTTCTGGGGATCACTAAGAATGAATATCATTGCACTCTTATTGGGTTTTCCTTCCATGACATGCCACTGACCATTATGAACACTGCTGTTGTGTTGAACCCTACATAGAAAGAATATCTATATAAAGTAGTAAGGTGAAGATGAGCTATCATATGGACATCATCCATATTGTCCCTCTTTTTTTCCTTTGTTTTCTGCTTTGACCATAAAGGAAAAAGAAAGACAAGCTTAGAAATAGGGAATAAATAATCTTCAATTATCTAGGTTTAACTCAGGCACCTCTTCTGAGCTTCAAACAAATTGATGAACATCTCCATTTAGATTTCTCATAGAAAATTCAAACTCATCATGTCCTAAGCTTAGCTCATTATCTTCCTCCCAAATCTTACTTCCTTTTGCTTTATTTTCTTTATGGTAAATGACATCACCATATACCTACATACTCGTCAGAAAACTATGCGGTATCCTAGACTCTTTCTCCACTCGTCCTCACCTACTTGCCTTTTTCCAGAAAGTATATACTGAGTACCTAACATGTTCCAGGCACTATCCTAGACTTTGGGGTTAGGGAAGTATTTTAAATTCAGCTTTCTAAGTAAGTCATGCATTGTTTACCATGTGATACGTTCTGTGAAATAGGATGTTATGTGATTTGGATGTTGTGTGAATGCCATATTATATGTAGGCAGTCCCATGATTGCAAATGAGTTGTGACCAAGTCTGTCTTTAAATAGAATTTGTATGTGTCAGAACAGTTAGGCCCACTTTGTATCTTAACATCAGTTAGTCAAATATTAGTCTAAGTATATAGTGTACATTTCTATGCATAGAAAACATTAAAGAAACACTTCCAGATATGCTAAAACATCTTTAATATAATAATATAGTAAGAATAATATTTTGATCCATGTTGCAAAGTAGCACCCATTTCTTATTATGAACTATTGCAAGCACCTTGAATTTTTAATATAATAGGCCTTACCATGGTTGAGGCCATAGACATATGTTCAGTTGTATGGACATTATGGGACACATGACTATATCTCCCAAACCCACCTTTTTTTCTTGTCTGTCTCTACTATAGTCTTAGTTTGGGCCCTTAATATTTCTTCTATGTGCTGCTATTTCATTATTGCTTCTTTCTAACTCAAACCTCAGTCATTTGTACAACCTTTTCACCAAGTTGCCATACTTATTTATTCTCTTATCCCTCTGAGTGCTCTGATTGTTGCCACATCTTAAAATATTTTCTTAATTGTCTGAAATAATTTAATTTTTAAAATCAGGTAAAACTATTAAACAAGGAAATTTAAAAATCACTAATATAAATGTAATCACTTACCATAAATACCCACTGCCATCAAGTTGATTCCAATTCATAGTGATCCCCACTGGGTTTCCAAGGAGGTAAATCTTTACGGAAGTAGCTTGCCCCATCTTCCTTTTGCAGAGTAACTGGTGAGTTTGAACCACCAACCTTCTGGTTAGCAGTCAAATGCCTTGGGCACAGTGCCACCAGAACTCCTTTACTATAAATAGAGTTGTTGTTGTCATTGTTGTTAGGTGCCATTGAGTCAGCTCTGACTCATAGTGATCCTATGTACAATAAAATGGAACACTGCCCAGCCCTGTGCCAGCTTCACAATCCTTGCTATACCTGAGCCTGTTGTAGCCACTGTGTCAGTACATCTCATTGAGGGCCTTCCCCTTTTTCGCTGACCCTCCACTTTACCAAACATGATATTCTTCTCCAGGGAATGGTCCCTTCTGACAACATGACCAAAGTAGGTGGGACAAGTCTGGCCATTCTCGCTTCTAAGGAGCATTCTGGCTGAACTTCTTCCAAGACAGGTTTGTTTGTTCTTCTGGTAGTCCATGGTACTTTCAGCTCTGATTTCTCAGCAGAAACTATGCAAGCGAGAAGACAATGGGATGGTATATATAAAATCGTGAAAGAGAAAAATTTTCAACCAAGAATTATATACCTGGCAAAATTGTCCCTCAAATATGATGGTGAAATTAGGAGATTTCCAGAGAAGCAGAAACTAAGGGAATTTATTAAAACCAGATCAACCTTACAAGAGATACTAAAGGGAGTCCTTTGAACAGAGAACCCAAAATAGCAAACAACAACCGAC
>NW_006921713.1:3959285-3967495 GCF_000298275.1 Orycteropus afer afer | reverse complement strand
AAAAAAGAGGACAAGCACAAATATTCAGCAAATACTAAAACAATAGCAACAAAGGAAATGATAACACAATTTATAAACATAATGAGCTCAGCAAGGAAAATAATATGGAAAAAAGAAATAATATGGAACAAAGAAACAAAGACAACATGAAAAAACACATAACAAAATGACAGCAACAAATTCATACTTGTCAATAATTACACTGAATGTTAATGGATTAAATGCACCACTCAAGGGACGGAGAGTTGCAGAAAATAAAACCCATTAATATGCTGTCTACAAGAGACATATTTTAGAGACAAAGACAAAAGTAGACTAAAAATCAAAGGTTGTAAAAAGATATATCAAGCAAATGGCAACTGTAAAAGAGCAGGAGCAATATTAATTTCTGACCTAACTGACTTTAAGACAAAAACCACCATACGAGACAAGGAAGGACATTATATAATGATTAAAGGATCAATTGAACATGGATATATAATCATAATAAATATCTATGGACCCAATGAAAGAGCCCCAAAATACATAAATCAGACTTTAAAAGGGTTGAGAAGGCAAATAGATGACTCCACAGTCATAATGGGAGACTTTAATACACCTACTTTCTTTGAAAGATAGAACAACTGGAAAGAAACTCAACAAGGATGCAGAAGAGCTAAACAATACAATTCACCAACTTGACCTTATAGACATCTACAGAGGACTTCACGCAACAACAGCACAATATACATTCTTCTCCAGTGCACGTGGAACATTGTCCATGATCGACCATATGTTAAGCCATAAAGCTAGCCTTCATAAATTTAAAATCATTGAAATACTGCAAAGCATCTTCTCAGATCATAATGCTATCAAATTAGAAATCAACAATAGGAAGATCAACAGAAAAAGAGTAAACACATGGAAACTGAACAACACCCTCCTTAAGAAAGACTGGGTAAGAGAAGAAATCAAAATTGAAATTCAAAAATTCCTTGAATCAAATGAGAATGAAAACACAACATACAAAAATCTTTACGACACAGCAAAAGCAGTGATCAGAGGCCAATTTATAGCAATAAATGCACCCATCAAAAAAGAAGAGCCAAAATCAATACTTTAAACCAACATCTCTAACAATTAGAAAAAGAACAGTAAGAAAAGCCTACAGTCACCAGAAGAAAGGAAGTAATCAAGATTCAAGCCAAAATCAATGAAACAGAAAATAGAAGGGCAATAAAAAAATCAACAAGACCAGAAGTTGGTTTTTTGAAAAGATCAATAAAATTGACAAACCACTGGCAAATTTAACAAAGGAAAAGAGAGAGAGAATACAAATAACATGAATAAGAAACGAAATGGGTGACATCACAACTGAACCAATTGAAATAAAAAAGATAATATCAGGATACTGTGAAGAACTGTACTCCAAAAAAATTGAAACTCTGGAAGAAATGGACAGATTTCTAGAAACACACCACTTACCTAAACTAACACAGACTGATGTGGAAAAGTTGAACAAATCCATAAGAAAAGAAGAAATTGAACAGGTCATCAAAAATTACAAACAGAAAAAGTCCTGGCCCAGATGGTTTCACCAGAGAATTCTACCAAACATTCAGAGAAGAACTGACACCATTCTTACTCAAACTATTTCAAAGCATAGTAAAGGATGGAATCCTCCCTAACTCATTTTATGAAGCAAGCATAACCTTGATACAAAAAGCAGGCAAAGACATCGCTTAAAGGAATGAGGGATAGAATTGAGCTTGGGGAAGATGCATAAAGTGAAGAGTTCCTAACAGAGAGAATGCTCCCTGTGTAATCAAGATGATGTTACCCTTTAAAGACTGTTTTAGTCAGACATCTCCAAAGAATCATAACCAATAATTCACACAAATACACACATAAGTATTTATGTATGTGTAATACATACGTATGTGTAATAAATACATACATACATTCATATATATATACATATATATATATGTACTCATTTTAAGAAAATGGCTTTTGGGATTGTGGGAGCTGGCAAGTCCAAAATCCATAGATTAGATGACAAACTGGAAACTGGCAATCTAAGCCAGAAATCCACAAATCTGGCAGGCTAGAAACTCTAGCAAGATATCTGGATTACAGTCTTGAGGAAGAATTCCTTCTCCCCATTAAAACTAAGTTTTTGTTCTGAAGACTTTTGACTAGTTGGATAAAGTCTACCCACATTATCATGGATAATCTTTACTTAGAATAAACTGTTTGTCAGTGTTAATCACATCTACAAAACATTTTCACAGCAATGTCTAGACTGGTATTTGACTAAAAAACTGGGCACCATAGCCTAACTAAGTTGATACAAAATTAAGGATCACAAGGACTTAAGAATTTTTTTTTTTTTTTTAATGGCTCAATGTAGGAGCAGGTTTGGACAGTCTGGGTTGGGGATCCACAGAGATGTGGGGAGAAATGAAAAATGATACTGAAGAGTTAAGAAAAAGCCAGATCATAAATTATTTCATAAGACTAAATTGACTACTTCTTAAAGTGTTTTTTTTTTTTTTAATCCTTGTCAAATAAAGTGAATTTCCACAGTAAAATGGACTATAAAGTCTTTCATACCAAATTGTTTTCCTACTCAAGATTAGCCACATGGGTACCAGTTAAGATGTACTGATGGTACTCAACAATTTTTGGCTACTTCTTTTACTACCACCACTACTGCTACTACTGCTAGTGTCATATGCTAGGGAGAAAAAAAAAGTGGATGGAAAAGCAGAGTACCAGGTTTGATAAGTACCCTCGTTTGACAGAAAACTGGAGGCAGAATCTTGGGGGCTAATTGAATATGGGCATGAGGATGTGAGGGCATCAAGAAGGATGTAGAGGTTTTTAACAACACAATGGTGCAGGGTGGTGCTATTCAGTAAGAGGAGAAACAAAGGAACAGATCTGGGACAAAGGAAGATGACCTTAATAGTTGACTTATTGTGGCATTTCAGGCAACAGTGGTATATCCACTAAGTAACACAAGAGGGGACTTAAACATTTTTTGGGAAAGAGTCACTTCTTGCTTTGGGTGGAGGTAAAACATATCCCCCATTGTACAGAAAAAAATGGCACTTTATGTAACAATGTTAAACATTACCAAAGTAAAAGCAGTTTAGAACATTACTATTTAATCACCCTCTGTTGAATACTATTCAGAGTTCAGGAGAATTTATGAAGGTACTATATTGTTCTTATGCAAAGTGCCTAGAGAAGGCTGTAAGAGACCTTAGACAATGCTAAGGCATTGTGGAATACCAATAAACTTGAGAAAAAGTTAAAGTTGTCATTAAAATAGGAAAAAATTGATGTGTTTTAGTTATTTTGAGATTAGTTATAAAACACTAAATTCAATTTTAATTTTAATTTCTTTGAGTTGCATTTTTATATGATTTCTTTGAGAAAACTAAGCAATTCAGCTGCTGTTTTAACACCAGATTAAATTTTCATTAAAAGAAAAACATAAGCAGTTGGATCATGTACCATGTTAATCAGTCCCAAAGTAAAAATAAAAGTAATTCTTTGTTATATATCTCAAATTTGGGTTTTACTGACACCAACTTTAGGGAAAACGTGTAGAAGGATAAACCTCTATGGTTGTGGTATGGTTTTGAGTGGCTGGGCAGCTGGTGGTAGTTATTCTCCATGGTGAGACTGGCAATCAACTCCTTGGTGAAATCTGCCCCAAGCAGCTGAGTAGCTGCTTTAGGGACTTGGTCTGCTACCTATATATAAGGAGAAGCTTTGGAAATGGTCTACAGCTTTTGGCATGCTTGAACCCTGCATGTAGCTGAGTTATTGTTCAGCAGCCTGCTATGCTCTGCCAATCTTGGGACTTTTTCTGGACTTGAGTTAGTGGCCTCCCATGTTGTGTGGTAATATCAGGACTGTGCCTTTTTACTTGTTGACCTTGGGTCTGTCAGCCTTAGCAGCCAACAACTGCTTGAGTGAAGAAAAGCCTCCAGCTTCAGTGGGCCAGGAGCAGGAGGCAGAGCTGAAGCCCAAGGTTGAGGGGCTTTTACCCAGCCCCTAGGGCTGGCACTTGGAATGGACTTCTAGCTTTCAAAACCTTAAGAGAATAAATCCTTGTTTGTTCGAGCCATCCCGTTTGTGGTCTATTCCTTCAGAATGGCACTAGGTAACCAAAACAATGGTACAGGTCTTGAAAACTTAAAGTGTTGATTATTGCTAAAGCCTCCACTTTTATGCCAATCATTTGTTTAGAAAATGAGCTGGACTTTAAGTTAACACACAAGTCTTGAGGGAACTGTGGTTCCCTTAAGGAAGGCATCTTACTGTGGGGGAGGGAAGGATAGGAGGTGGTGGATGGAGAGGTAGGACTAGTAGAATCAGATTTTAGAAGCTCATAATTGTAGATCAATCGCCCCGTAGTTTCAAAATTATGCAATTTTAGATTTGAAAGAGGGCATTTTGGGAAACTTCTTGTTTTACAATGAGCCAAATAGAGACCTGAGAGGTAAAGTGACTGGTCTAAGCTAACCACTACCCATTGTTGTTGAGTTAATTCTGACTCATGATTACTCCATGAACGTCAGAGTAGAACTGTCCTCTGTAGGGTTTTTAATGGCTAGTCTTTTGGAAATAGATTGCCAGGCTTTTCTTCTGAGGTGCCAGTAGGTGTACTTGAACCTCTAACCTTCCAGTTAGCAGCTGAGGAAGTTAACTGTTTGAACCACCCAGGAACTCCAGTCTAAACTAACTTATCTAATCACTTGTCTTGAGCTGCTCCTTTGTTGTCAGTCCAATTTTATTTCTGTAACATTGTAGATGGATAATTAATTGTCTTAGAACTTCGAGTCTTGAAAATTAGAAGTTGATCTGTGGTTTGTGCCTAATTAAATCCATAAAATTATAAAAATGTTTTTAGACCTGGTTCTTCCAGTACCTGCAAAAATACTTTAAACCGAAAACTCACTGCCATTGACTGACAGTGACCCCTCCTTGGGTTTCTGAGGTGGTATCTCTATGGAAGTTGATTGCCCAGTCTTCCTCCTGAAGAGTGGCTGGTGGGTTTGAACCACCAGCCTTCTGGTTAGCAGTCAAATGCTTTAGGGACTACAACACCAGAGCTCCTACAATAAACTTAGGACTTAGGTTTTCTTATCCAATGAAAAAGGACTTTGGATTAGATGATACTTAACACTTTTTACAGTTCTCTGATTCTAATTTCCCTTGTTAAAGATCCTGGAAATTTATTTAAAAATATATCTTTTTCACAGTAGTGATAGAATATTCTTGCTACAAATTTTATTTTTCATATATGTAAACTATGTACAGGGCAAAACTAAGATTTAACTATTTTAAAAGATGCAATTACCATAATTATGGTTAGATTTCTATCTTTGTAGTACTGTTCCTGTGGATCCAATTTGAGGGATGGAGAAGGTAGAAAGCAAAGGAAGAGTTACTATCTCTCTGTCTCTGTGACCACAAAGTTAAAAAAATTATCCCTATCCTTTAAAAAATTATTCAGAAAAAAATTTAGAAAATTTAAAAAGATATAGTTATCAAAAGAATACTGGTTCTGATATCATTGTTTCTTCAAACTCAGCAAATTTTATTCTGGGGACTTCATTGAAACACATTCAATTACCTAAGCTAAGCAGTTTTTCATACTTTGAAGCTCTTGCAATATTGCACCTGTACGACAGCTTTATAATTCTGTGGTAATTGAACACCAATTATTTTTCATGATGCATGTACATTTTTATATCAGATTGTTGGCAGATATTCTTTATGTTGATGTCGTTCTCACTAATGAGGAAGTTAGAGCGAGTTATCTCCTAGAGTGAGATGTCTTTTTCTGACTCATATTCTAGCACTTGATGCTGATTTTAGAAACGTTTTTGTCTTGTAAAGCAGCATATACACTAGGAACACTGTTATCTCTGAATCCAAGGACTCCATGGTGACTGGTGAAGAGTGACAAACTGTTTTATGGGGCTAATAAGGTCCTATCTGTCCCATCAATATAATAAACACTGATATTGGACTTACATATGTATGTATGCATACTTTTAAATTATAAAATTCCTAAAGACCAAGCCTTGTACCACTTTTCAGTTTTTCAGCACCTAGCACACTTCTCTGCCCAAGCTAAGTCCTAAGATGACTGCCTGACAGCCATACTGACTTAATAATTTGACATAGGACAGGAGAGAAGAGGGCTGGTATGATTAGTCAATAAATTCAGACACTAAGTAAACTCAACTTAGGCCATTGAAAACTAACCAAAATTCAAAATTTAACATTTATTGTCTACAGCATGCCAAGCGCTCTGCTTGATGCTAGTGATTCAAAAGTACAGAAGGTCGGATCTTTAACTTTCAATTTATTCCCATAAATAGATTACATATTTTAAATACATCATATGTATACACATATGGATACCATATGTAATACAATTGCTTTATTCATACAATAAATATTTAACACCTGTTTTGTGGTAGAAGACTATAAGCAGTGAGGATCTGGAGAAAATGACATAATATTGGCCTTCAGAGAATTCATAGTCTATTGGTGGAGACAGAAATAAAAATATAATGAGAAAACAGACAATCTCTGACATAGAGATAGGCACAGAGCACTATGGGATTATGAATGAGATGTACTAAACGAGATTTTACAAAAAAGGCTCACTGGATGTTTGAGCAAAAATCTCCATGAGGGATAAAGAATTATCCAGACCAAGAAGGTAGGGAAGTATATTCTGGGAAGAGGGAGACATGAACCAAAGGCAATGATATGTGAAAACAAATAAGAGATTTTGGTAACTTCAGATTCTTTGATAGTATTAGTGCAGAAAATGAAGAGGAGGGGTGATACGAGATGAGATAGATGGAGATGTACCATGGAAAGCCTTGCATACCAGGATAAAAAGTTTAGATTTTATCATAAGCTCAGTGGAAATCCACGATAAGTTTCCAACTTGGAACTGATGGGGGTGAGAACTACATTCTAGAGAGCAATGGGGAATATAATTCCAGCAGCAATGGAAAGAGTGGACAGCAGGCCACAGAAACTGGATAGTATTGAAGTAATCTAGGTGATAAGTGATGAGAACCTATAATACCGGCTTTATAATGAGAAGGTAAAATAGGGTACTGATTAGTGAGTCATTAAGGAGGGAAAATTTACAAAAAATTCTGTTTGATTAAATGTCTGGGCTAGGAAATGAGAAATCAGTCTTGACTCTCAGGTTTTTGGTGGGACAAATGTCATAGTGCTATCCTCTGAAACATACATTAATGGAGAAGGTTTGGTGGGAGACTACATGAAGGTGAGGGAAATAGTGAATTATATTTTGAGATATTGCTTTTGGGAAACTTATGGGACATACCAAAAGAGATGTCCAGGGTATTCGTAACTGAAATTGTGAAGATAGAGCTGAGCCAGAGATATAAGGTCATCTGTTTACTGATGGTAGATGGATCCATAGGAGTGGTTAAGGCTACTTAAGGAAGTGGAGGGAATGAAACACAGACCCAACAAGGGATCTTGGAAAATTATATGGATGTGTAGAAAAAGAATGGTGAGTAGCAGGGTTTGTGATGCCTGGTAGAATCTGAAAGAATTGAATAGTCAAATGTCAAGTTAGGTAGGAACTAAAATGTACCTGTTTGATTTAATAATAAAAATGACAATGACATCTTTGGCAAGGGAATAATTTGACTGGCACATTTAATGATATATTGAAAGTATTTTCAAAGTGCTCAGGAAGAGGGAGGGATTAATTCCCTTGAGGTGGAGAGACAACCAGGTGATATTTGAGTTGGGCCTGAAGAAAGTAGGAATTTGCTGGATGGAAAAGGTGAAAAAGTAAATTCCTCCTAGAGAAACAGCATATGAGCACAGACCTAAATGCCTAAATAATATGGTGTCTCTGCTGTACAGTGTGGCTAGTCCTATTCCAGACATCCAATTTTCAACCTGTTGCCTCCCACTGGTCAAACATGAGTGGAAGTCAATTGGGAAGAGAGCCTCAAAAACAGAGTTTTCACAAGTCAACTCTAGGAGTCAAAGTAGGGAAAGGCAGGGAATGGACATGAGAGACAGTAATACTGGAAACGGACACAGTTAATTTCAATAGATATGTCATAGGTGGGAGCTCTGGTAGCATAGTGGCTAAGACACTTGACTGCTAACCAGAAGGCTGGCGGTTCAAACCC
>NW_006921713.1:3941749-3957139 GCF_000298275.1 Orycteropus afer afer | reverse complement strand
GGGGAGGCCTTCAGGGAGATGGATTGATACAGTGGCTGCGATGATGGGCTCGAGTATAGCAGGGATTGTGGGGCTGGCACGGGATCGGGCAGTGTTTCGTTCTGCTGTGCATGGGGTCGCTATGAGTCGGAAACGACTCGACGGCACTTAACAACAACAACAACATGTCATAGGTATTTAATAGGCTAATTGATTGGAACGTAGGTATGGGTTCCTTACTTAATAGGCTAATTGATTGGAATGAACCAAAGATACTGCAGAGAGATGTGTAAAACATAATTTTATTACCACCACCACCCACATGGGTGAATGATATTTTACTGGGAAGGAGAATACAGAAAAAAAGCAGAATGGGTTTGGATATCTTGTTTAAATTTGGGCATATGGGTTGAAGTCACTTAGAAACATTCAGATAATAATAGAAATATGAGAAATATGAGCATAGGGTATAAGAATATAAGAGCTAATGATGTAGATTTGGGAATCATCAAGATATAGATAATCATTATAGCCAAGGGAATAGAGAAGAAGGTATGTATAGTAATAAAAGAAGAAGAAAGTTATGAATTGAATTGTGTACCCTAAATATGTGTCGAATTCCTGACCCTTGTACTTATGAATAAGGAGCTCTGGTGGTGTAGTGCCTAAGGCATTTGACTGCTAACCAGAAGTTTGGTGGTTCAAATCCACCAGCCACTATGCAGAAGAAAGACTGGGTAATGTATTTCCGTAAAGATCTACCTCCTCTGAAACCCAATGGGTGTCTCTATGAGTCAGAATCGACCAGGTGTCAGTGAGTTTAGTTTGGCTTGGTACCCATGAAAGTGATTTTGTTTGGAAATAGGATATTTCGTTATGGTAATGAGATCATACCAGTGTAAGGTGGATCTAAACCTAATCACTTCTGAATTATAAAAGACAAGAAGAGTTACACAGACATACACGCAGGAACACCAAGGGATTCCAAGGATCACCGTCAGACACTAGAAACTAGGAGAGAGCTCATGGAAAGAAATGATAACGTCAAGACCCTGATTTGAACTTTTAGCCTCTAGAGCTGTAAGGAAATAAATTTGTCTTATAAAACCACCTATTTGTGGTATTTGTGTTATAGCAGCAATTGGTTGCTAAGACAACCACCAAGGACACAACCCAGTGGAAACCTCAAAAATTCTGTACTAAATGTCTATAATATTTGTTTTCAGTAATTGCCCTTCTAGATTTTGATGTCATTATAGCCAAGGATAGGAGCTCTGGTAGCATAGTGCCTAAGGCACTTGACTGCTAACCAGATGGTTGGCAATTCAAACCCACCAGCCACTCCTCAGAAAGAAGGTTGGGCAATCTACTTCTGTAGTGATACCCTCTTGGAAACTCAAGAGGGGGTCACTACAAGTTTCGTCAATCTCGACGGCACATAACAACAACAACAACAACACAGTCAAGGATATCCATACTAAGGAAGTAAATGAAATGAAACTATTCTAATAGTTAAGTATTTTAATATTTCTTTAAAAAGAGAACTTTTACTACTGAGAGAAAGAAAACTTGGATTATTTAATTGTGTATTTGCTTGTGTTTTTATTCCTTTACATAAAAATCACACTGATGATCTGGCTTGACTCATTTAATTTCATCACCTAATTTCCAGATATGTTTTTTACCTAGCTTGTGTAATTATAGTCAAACTCAGCTAATTTGTTTTAAAAAATCTACTCTGGGCCCTACTTTGGCCACCTTTACTGAGAGAAATCAATGACTATTTCCTGAACCTTTTTGTGCTGTGCTGACAGTCTCCATTTAACACCAGAAAGCACAGAGCATTTAGTTGTTGCATTCCCTTACATTTGCAATTCATTTTCTGTGTCAATTCATGTGGTTGATATTATAAAAATCATTTTAAACCTAGTTTAACTTTTCTTTTTTAACGTTTGGCTTATTCATAATTTTATGAGCTATAAATTTTATTGCATTGTGAATTACCTTTCCCATCTGTAGATAACTCTGAGGAAGTCCTTGGAGGAATTGCTTAGAATGTGGTAAAAAATGAAAGGAAAGGGACTTTTGTTGTGATTTGGTACATGTTAGGCCAAAATATATCCTTGAGTAAAAAAAATGACCAGGGAGGAAAAATTGGGCTTAGTAAATCTGATTTTATTTGAAGTATTCACTCTAGCTGAACAGGTAAATGTTGTCTGTAACATAGAACATGAATATGAGATTTAATACAAATGCATCATTTACTGAAATAATGACTAACTCATTCATATAAAGTCTATCTCAGCTAGAGTTTTTGTTAGGTGTGAATTATCCAGGTCAGCTGTCAATAAGATCTAAAATAATGAAAAATTCAAGGTTCTGGGTTTTTTTTTTTTTTTTTTTAAGGGTGAGAAATGCTCATTTGGTATAGACTAAAGCTGGGGCTATTAAGGTCACAGAAAATATATTTACAGAATGTTTGAAGATTCTCCATACCCGTAAGATAAAGGCTGGAAATAAGATCAAAGGCTGGAAATACGTAGAAGAAAGAGTATATAGTTTAGCTTCATTAATATAAATTGATATAAAACATTATATTATTTATATATTATATATTAATAAAATTAATATAATGTAAAATATTACATTGACATAGTCTAAATGGGGCAATCTACTTTTGTAGTAATACTGCCTCGGAAACTCAAGGAGCGGTCGCTATGAGTCGGGTCTGACTCGACAGCACATAACAACAACAACAAGTGACTTAAAGGATATTGAAGACAAGCTATGGTGAATTTTGAGTCTAAGATCTTCTTTTTGTTAATTCAGTATAAATATAATTTGATCCATTCCATTTTCTTTTACCAATTTACAATCATGTGTCACTTAAGACCACAATACATTGTGTGAAATAGGACGTTATGTGATTTGGATGTTATCTGAACACCATATTATATACAGGCAGTCCTTGGATTATGACTGAGTTCCATTTCTAAATCCTAAGTAAAATTTGTGCTTAAGTCAGAAGAGTTAGGTCCAGTTCATATCTAACATCAGTTAGTCAAATGTTTATCTTAGTTTATGTATATAGGGTACTTTTTATACATAGAAAACATTAAAGAGATACTTCCAGGTACCTGAAAACATCTTTACCATAATAATACAGTCATAATAATAATGATGTTTTGATTCACATCAAAAAGTGGCACCAGTTTGTTATAATGTACCATTGTATGTACCCCCAATTTTTAATATAATAGGCTTTACAAAGATTGGGAACACAGAAGTATATGGTTCGACATTGCCTGACTGTATTTAAAGCTACTATTTTTATTATTCTCAATAATGAAATAAGTGGGTGGTACAAATGGTTAAATGCTAAACTACTAGCCAAAAGGTAGGCGATTTGAATCTATCCATCAGCATCTCAGAAGAAAAGCCTGGAGATCTGCTTCCAGAAGGTCATTGCCATGAAAACCCTGTGGAGCTGTTCAACTTCACACATACAGATCACCATGAGTGGGAACTGACTTGATAGCAACTGGTTTCTGTGTTTTATTTGATTTCCTTAGACAGTTTGCAGAGGTCTAATACTAAAGTACTAGAACGCAGATGATTTGAACACTGTTCTCTAACTCACACCTCATTCTTTATTGTGTAGTCTTGTAGGCATGGTCTATCTGTAATGCATCCTTTCATTGTGTCCATACACAAGAAATATGTCCCTAACTCAGAACTTTTTCCCTACTTCTCCTTTATATCTAGAATACTCTTACTCCAGATACACATGCCCGACTTTCTCACCTGCATCAAGACCTTGTTCAGATACCACCTTCTCAACTGGGCGTATCCTGAGCTTCCTCTTTAAAATTGCTTACCAATTCCCCAACTTGTCCTGGTTTGTTGGGGCTTTCTTGGTTTTGACACTGAAAGTCCCATATCCTGGAAATTCCCTCAGTCCAAAATCCCTTACTTTGCCCAAGATTTAAATATATATTTGAATGTTCTGTGTATGTGTGTCTATAATTGAATATTTACTTGTACCATAATTAAATTCCAGAAGCATTCCAAGGGCCCCAAAATAGTGCTTTATGAATATTTGCTGAATGAATGAAAAACTATGTTAGGGCAAATTAGTGCAAATTAAAACAGAAAGAACATGTTGATGTTTTTCCATCTGTCCAAATAACTATGTAAATTATGTTCTGAATTTTTATCATTTTCCTAACGCATGATTATAGGTAAGTCTGAATGAGTTATAGACTCCAAATGGCAGGATATAGAATGCCTTATATACTACTGGTAGTTTGAACTAGAAACTAAAATGCTGATTTATATAATGAAATATAATGAAAATGCTGATTCATATCAGAAATGTGTGGCAGGATGATTAGAGTGGATAGAAACTTTCAGTTGTGTGTCAGTCTGTTGGAGGCACTGACAGGGAAAAAAAAAAAGGCAGAGAGAGAAAGAGAGAGAAGGAAATATGAGCCTAAAAGAAAATTATAGAACTAGTTTGATATCTGCCTTTAAAGCAGGTATGTCACAGTAACTACTAGCAGATTTACATTACATTCAATCCACAAAAATATGCTTGTTATTGTTGTTATTTGCCGTCGAGTCAGCCCCGACTCATAGCGACCCCTCCTTGGGTTTCTGAGACAGTATCACTACGGAAGTAGGATTGCCCAACCTTCCTTCCGAGGAGTGGCTGGTGGGTTTGAACCACCAGCCTTCTGGTTAGCAGTCAAGTGCCTTAGGCACTATGCTACCAGAGCTCCTAAAATATGCTTAGTCATTTTAATATATAGCATACAGATATATGTTATAAATATGTAAAAATCAATCAATCAATAAAACCCAATAAACAAATATAATAGACCTGGACATGATATTAGATGGCATCTAATCAACAACTCCAAATGAAAATAATGACATTAGCCCAGGGAAATAGCATGCCTTATGCAGGATTACTCAACTAGTTTCTTTCTGTTTCTGTTGTTGTTGCTATTGCTTTACAACATCAGGTCGGCTCCAACTCACAGGACCCTATGTACAACATAAGCAAACACTACCCGGTTCTGCGCCATCCTCACAGTCCTTGTTATACTTGACCATATTGTTGCAGCCACTATGTCAATCCATCTCTTTCAGGTTCTTCCCCTTTTTCATTGACCCTCTAAATTCTAGTGGCCTAGTGCCTAAGGCATTTGACTGCTAACCAGAATGCTCGCAGTTCAAACCCACCAGCCTCTCCTCAGAAGGAAGGTTAGGCAATCTTCCGTAGTGATACTGCCTCAGAAACCCAAGGAGGGGTCACTATGAGTCTATCTGACTTGATGGCAGTGGGTTTGGTTTTGTTTTTTTCTACTTTATTAAGCATGATACTTTTCTCCAGAGACTGGTGCCTTCTGATAATGTGACCAAAGGAGGGAAGATGAAGTCTGGCCATTCTTGCTTCTAAGGGATCAGTCTGGCTGCACTTCATCCAGCATAGATTTGTTTGCTCTTCTGGTGGTCCTTGGTAATTTCAGTATTCTTGGCCAACACCACAATTTAAGGGCATCAACTCTTCTTCAATGTTACTTATTCATTGTCCAGCTTTCATTGCCCAGTGCGATACATCTGATTTCTTGACTGCTACTTCCATAGGTGTTGATTGTGGATCCAAGTAAAATGAAATCTTTGACAATTTCAATCTTTTCTCCATTTATTGTGATGTTGCTTATTGGTCCAGTTGTGAGGATTTTAGTTTCCTTTATGTTGAGGTGTAATCTATACTGAAGACTATGGTGTTTGATCTTCATCAGAAAGTGCTTCAAGTCTTCTTCACTTTCAGCAAGCAAGGTTGTGTCATCTGTATATCACACATTGTTAATAAGTCTTCCTCCAATCCTTATGCTGTGTTCTTCTTCATATAGTCCAGTTTCCTGGATTATTTGTATACAGACATATGTTATTTAGTAAAAATAAATAGATTGAAAAGTATGCTGAAATGATACAACCCTGATACATGCCCTTCCTGATTTTAAACCACCCAGTATCCCCTTGTTCTATTCAAATTACAGCCTCTTGTTCTATGTACAGGTTCCTCATGAGCACATCAAGTGTTCTGGAATTCCCATTCTTTGCAACGTTAACCATAATTTGTTATAATGCACATAGTTGAATGCCTTTGCATAGTAAATAAAACACAAATAAACATATTTCTGATATTCTTTGCTTTAAGCCAAGATCTATCTTTCATCAGCAATGATATCCCTCTTTCTGCATCCTCTTTTGAATCCAGCTTGAATTTTCTGGAAGTTCTCTGTCAATATGCTGCTATAGCCATTTTTAAATTATCTTCCGCAAAAGTATACTTGGGTAATATTAATGATATTGTTCGATAATTTCCACAATCTGTTAGATTACCTTTCTTTGGAATGGGCACAAATATTGATCTCTTCCAGTCAGTTGTCCAGGTAGCTGTCCTCCAAATTTCTTGGCATTAATGAATAAATGCCTCAAGTGCTGCATCCGTTTGTTGAAATATCTCAATGGATATTCTATCACTTCCTGGAGCCTTGTTCTTCACTGATTCCTTCACTGCAGCTTGGATTTCTTCCTTCAGTACCATTAGTTCTTGATCCTATACTACCTCCTGAAATAGTTAAGACAACAACCAATTCATGTTGGTATGATGACTGTGTATTCCTTTCATCTTCTTTTGGTGCTTCCTGCCTCATTCAAAATTTTGTGCATAAAGTCCTTCAATATTTCAACTCGAAGATTGAATTTTTTCTTCAGTTCTTTCATCTTGAGAAATGCTGAGAGTGTTTTTCCCTTTTCATTTTCTAACTCCAGGTCTTGGCACATTTCATTATACTACTTTGTTTTCTCAAGCCACCCTTTGAAATCTTCTGTTCACCTCTTTATTTCATCATTTCTTCCATTCATTTTAGCTACTCTTCTTTGAAAAGCAAGTTTCGGAGTCTCTTCTGACATCTATTTTGTTCTTTTCTTCTTTGCCTGTCTTTGTAATGACCTTTGCTTTCTTCCTGTATGATGTTCTTTATGTCATCTCACAACCCATCTCACCTTCAGTCATTGGTGTTCAATGCATCGAATCTATTCTTCACATGGTCTCTAAATTCAGGTGGGATATAATCCAGTTCGTATTTTGGCTCTCATGGACTTGTTTTCATTTTCTTCAGTTTTCACTTGAACTTGCATTTGATGGTCTGTTCCAAAGTCAGCTCCTGGACTTGTTTTGACTGATGATGTTGAGTTTCTCTGTCATCTATTTCCACAGATGTAGTCAATCTGACTCCTGTGTATCCCATCTGCTGAGGTCCAAGTGTATAGCTGTCATTTGTTGTTGAAAAAAATACATTTGCAATGAATAGGTTTTCAGTCTTATAAAATTCTATCATGCAATCTCCAGTGTCATTTCTATCACCAAGGCCAAATTTTCCAACTACTGGTGATTTTTCTTTGTTTCCAACTTTCACATTTCAATCACCAGTAATAATAGATACATCTTGATTGCATGTTTGGTCAATTTGAGACTGCAAAAGTTGGTAAAAATCTTCAATTTCTTTATATTTAGCTTTAGTGGTTGGTGTGTAGATTTGAATAACAGTAGTAATAACTGGTCTTCCTTCTAGGTATATGGATATTATCCTATCACTGACAACATTGACTTCAGGATAGATCTTGAAATGTTCTTTTTGATGATGAATGCAGTGCCATTCATTCCTCTTCAATTTGTCATTCCTGGCATAGTAGATCATATGACTGATTGTCTGATTCAAAATGACCAATACTAGTCCATTTCAGCTCACTAATGTCTAGGATATCAATCTTTATCCATTCTATTTCATTGTTGGCAACTTCCAATTTTCCTAGATTCATGCTTCATACATTCCATGCTCTGATTATTAATGAATGTTTGCAGCTGCTCTTTCCTATTTCTTTCACTATATGTCTTTATCATGGTTTCTTTTAGCTTCTTATCTTTCACCTATAATCTTGGTCCTCTCAGTGATTATCAGGAATGGAGGGAATCATTGTTTAGGTAATGTAGCATTTTTGTTTTGGGGATAAAAATCTTGGCAGCAGATATTAGTGATGATCGCACAACATGATTGATGTAATTACTTTTATTGAATTGTATAGGTGAAAAATGTTGAATTGCCAAATGTGTTTTTTATATATTTTGACAATAAAATCTTTTTAAAATAAATATTTAAAAAATTAAAAGCAGACAAAACTATCCTGGCCCTTTGGACAACTATTGTTACCTTTCCTTCTCCCCCTTGCCCTTTCTCATTAAAACTTGAGGTTTCAGGTATTTATCTTTCTCCCTCACTAACTCTTCTTACATCCAGTCCTTCATCAAGCCTTACCTACCCATTTTGTTTTAAATATTTTTCAGACTGTCTGTTCTATTCTACCCTTGCCATAATTATTGTAATAGTCTTCCTACTGATCACCCTGTCTCCAATTTTGTTCTATTAAAACGTATTCTCTATTAAGGGTCAGAGTCCTCTATTTGTTAGGTCACTCCTCAGATTGAAGACATGCTCTTGAGAAGACATACTTTTCCCACCATAATCTGGCTTCTTCTTGTTGCTCATCTCTCAGCATTCTCTGCTTCAACAGTACTGAGCTACTGGCAATTCTTATCACAACTATGGTGGTTTTAGTTCCTTTCTTTTAGCTCATGACATCTCTTATTTCATGAATACTACTCTCTTTGCTTCACTAAGTTTTACTCATATGTCAAGATTTATCTCAAATGTCCTGTCCTCTAGGTTGATATCCCTATGCTCAAAGAAATTATTCTTTCATTGTGACCCCATAATATTCTGTGCTTCACTATATTACATTATAATTATCTATTTTTATCTCTTTCCTCTGCTTTGTCCTGTCTTTCAGACATGGATGGAACTTACTCCTTTTTGTATCAATAGCATCTGACAATGTACTAAGTGGTCACAACTGTTTGATAAATGATTGAATTGATGAATGAATGTTCATCTGACTTCTTTGTTACCAGCATTACATTAACGGGCACACTCATGTCATGGATTGCTCTGCATAGGACTTCATTTTCCTCTTTTCTATGCATCTCTTTGGTTTCTCTTATGGATAATCCTCTTTACTTAGACACCAGACAAATGAGTCACACTTCAATTGCAAAAAAACTTTCCTTCTACTGCCAATTCTCTGTTCCTGATGAAGTATTCACATTCAAACATTTATTTTATTCTCTTCAGACCATTGTAATGGTCTTTTGGCTTGTGTCCCAACATACATAATTAACAGACTTCATTTGGTGTGAAATGTTGCTGCTGGTATCCTATCCAACAGTGGATCAAATAAACATGTATCTCTGTTTTTTTGTGTGTCATCAAAATTAGTGATGGGACATTATTATTAGTTTCACATAGATCCTATTCCTCTGAGGAGTTAAAGCAAAATTATTCCCCTCTGGTGTTTTGAGTTTAAGTGAATCAAGCAACAGGTTCTCTGCTATTTCCCTTGGGAGTCTCTTTCACTGTAAAATAGAAGTGATTTAAAAAATAAATAGAACAAGAAGGAAAAAAGAAAACTCTTTAACTTAAGTTTTCTTTTTAACCTCTGTGCAGTTGAATTCCAAAGCATCTGTTCTTGGTATAATGTATCCTTTGGTCAAAAGATTTATTTATTTATTTTGTGATGGTAGTTGAAGACATTACCTTTATAATGAACCCATTTAATCCCAGTCACTTGGAAATGAGTTAAATACTTCCCCCTTCACACAATCTAAATTGGTTTAACATCTTTCATTGCAAGTTATTTGTGTAGTTCCCTGCACATGCTAATGTATACACCTCAATCTGACTACAGACATCAGGTCCAAATAAATGATTTCAGGGGCTCAGGAGTGAATTACTGTATTGATCTATTAAATAGACTTAAAATGCTTGTTTGGGTTCGGAAGTCACTGGCAATCAGTAGCATTTTAGTAAAAGGCTTAGCCTGTGAATGACTTAGTGGGAGGCAAAGCCATGTTGCCTAACTACCTACAGAGATTGGTATTCCAGGAAGTTTCCCCAAGGACTCTCACCACTGGCAGCTTTTGATGTGAGCCTTGATTTCATTTCCCTCCATTAAAACAATCCTCCAATTACATTAGGGGTGTAGGGAAAATTTTTCCTGGTGTACTTCTTCACAGTTACATACTACATTCTTCAGGGAGGATTTTAACACAGAGGAAAGAAACCTTGCTGGGACTTGAAGCCAGATGAACTACTGTTCAAATACTGATCCGCCCACCTTCTACATATTTGATATACCAGTGGTATAACTTTCAGCATCACAGTAGCACACCAACCACCACAGTACAACAAACTGACAGACAAGTGGAGGAAGACTCATTAACAACCTGCGATGTACAAATGACACAACTTTCCTTGCTGAAACTGAAAAGGACTTGAAGCACTTATTAACGAAGATCAAGATAACAGCCGTCAGGATGATTACCCCTCAACATAAAGAAAACAAAAGTCTTTACAACTGAACAAATAAGCAACATCATGATAAAAGGAAAAAAGATTGAAATTGTCAAGGGTTTTATTTTACTTGCATCTACAATCAATGTCCATGGAAGCAGCAGTCAAGAAATCAAATGATATACTGACTTGGGCAAAATTGCTGCAGAAAATGTCATTAAAGTGTTAAAAAGCAAAGGCATCACCTTGAGGACTAAGATGTGCCTGACCCAAGCCATGGTATTTTCAATAGCCCCCAATGCATGCAAAACTGGACAATCAATAAAGAAGACTGAAGAAAAATTGGTGCTTTTGAATTATGATTCTGGCAAAAAATATTGAATATATGATGGGCTGCCAGAAGAATCAATATACCTGTCTTGGAAGTAGTTGTTCTGGTTATCTTGTGCAGCTCTAACAGACATATACCACAAATGGGATGGCTTCAACAAATAGAAGTTTATTCTCAAAATTTGGAGGCTTTAATTCTGAGTTCAAAGTGCCAGGCTCTAGGAGTTGGGTGAAAGCCCCTCAACCTTGGCCTTCAGCTCTGCCTCCTGGCCCACTGAAGCTAGAGGCTTTTCTTCATTCAACTGCTGGCTGCTGAGGCTGACAAACCCAAGGTCACCAAGTAACAAGGCACAGTCTCGTTATTACAAAACCACACAGCAGGCCATTAATTCAAGTCCATTAAAAGTCCCAAGATGGGCAGAGCATGGTAGGCTGCTGAACAACAACTCAGCTACATGCAGGATTCAAGTGTACCATAAGCTGGAGACCATTCCCAAAACTGCTATTTATATACAGGAAGTAGACCACATCCCTAAAGCAGCTACTCAGCTGCTTGTGATAGATCTCACCATGGAGTTGACTACCAGTCTCATCATGGGGAATAACTACCACCAGCTGCCCAGCCCCTCAACTAGGCCCAGCCAAGTTGACATACAACCTTAACTACCACAGTAGTATAGCCAGAATGCTCCTTAGAAACAAGAATAGGAGACTGTCTCATTGTGGACATGTTACCAGGAGGGACCAGTCTCTGGAGAAGAACATCATGCTTTGCAAAGTAGAGGGTCAGTGAAAAAGAGGAAGACCCTCAACAAGATAGATTAATACAGTGTCTGCAACAATGGACTCAAACAGAGCAAAGATTATGAGGATGGTTCGGAACCAGGCAGTGTTTCCTTCTGTTGTTCATAGGGTCACTGTGAATCAGAATTGACTTTACAGCCCCTAATAAAAATAACATAAACCATCTTTTAACTGTGTAATATTGAAAATATTATTTAGAATTTCTGAATCTCAAATTTCTCTCGTAAACTGGAGATAGTAATACGATACTCATAATTCTTGTGAAAACTGGATGAAATAATATATGTTGACAAACTTGGCAAATGGTAGACATCCAAAATCAAGACTTTTTTCTCCTTCCCTTTTGCTAAGAATTCCATGGTACTACACATAACATTTAGGATGTTTTGGCCTATGTAGATGAACATCCATGATGAATAAATATACTATGTATTTTAAGGAGATGGGAAACCAAGTTATACTCTATATTTAATTATTATTAATATATTACCACAAGTGATATTAAACAGTAAATTCCAAGGAGCTCTGGTAGCTTAGTGCCTAAGGCACTTAACTGCTAACCAGAAGGCTGACAGTTCAAACCCATCAGCCACTCCTCAGAAGGAAGGTTAGGCAATCTACTTCCATAGTGATACTGCCTTGAATACTCAAGGAGGGGTCGCTATGAGTCGGGTCCAACTCGATGGCAAATAACAACAACAACAGGTGGTACTGCTAATATTATGATCTACTCACAATGAATCACATCCCCTTAATATCTTCCTATTGACTTATAAAGTCTTTTAAAATTTTTTCCCCAATGTATCTCTCTATATCCTTGAATATTACTTAGGGCACCTCAATCTTGCTTGTTTGTCACAATAGGATATAAATGCATCATACTGAAAAGTTATTTACAGACATTCTGTAGGCCTTTTTCTCTCTCAATAATGTTAAGTTCTCAGAGGAGGTAAAGTGGAGGGAACTGTTGATAGAAGAATTATGCCAATCATTTTTGAGATATAAAAGAACAGGTTAAGAACTGAAGCAAGCAGACACCATCTGAAGACAGCGGAATCTGACCAATCTACAAACCCCAGTTTGTGTCATGCTCTTAGCTGATTTTTCAGGTCCCCATAACTTTATTAAGAAGCTCTTGGTAGCATAGTGCTTAAGGCTTTTGACTGCTAACCAGAAGCCTGGCTGTTCAAACTCACCAGCTGCTCCGCAAAAGGAAGTTGAGACAATCTACTTCCTTAAATATTTACTGCCTCAGAAACCCAATGGGAATCTCTAGGAGTTGGAATTGACTTCATGGCAGTGAGGTTTTTTTTTTTTTTTTTTTCAGTTTATAGTTTTATTATTTGTTTTTTACTGTTGTATGTCATGTCACGTTCCTCCAAAAAAATAAAAGGCATTGGAGTCTTGCACTAAGAATGTGGGTGTCTCATATTTTAATGATGCAATACAAAAATGGGGGAAGGATTAAAAAGATATTATGAATTAGATATAGGCAAATACTGTGTATTTTTCTGCCAAACACTAATTGGTCAATAAAGCTACCTAAATTGCAAAAAAAAAAAAAAAAAGAATGTGAGTGTGGTGGAAGCTAAACTGATCAAGGCATTTCAGGAAACCTGTGGGAGTATGGACTCCTGAATGGATTGTAGTTTTGCATAGATTAACTGTGAAAAATAAGTCTTGGTGACAAGGATTTCTAGATTGTGTTTCAAGCTTTGTTATGATTCAATGGAAAGAAGCCAATTTCATTTTTCTCTTCAATTTTTTTCTCCATCACAGGATTTTTGTTGCCTGTCTTAGCTTCTTAGTGCTGCTATAACAGAAACATAAGTGGGTGGCTTTCATTAACAGAATTTTATTTTTTCACAGTTTAGGAGGCTAAAAGTCCAAATTCAGGGCATCAGCTCTAGAGAAAGGCTCTCTCTCTGTTGATTCTGGGAGAAAAATTCTTGTCTCAGCTTCTCTAACCAGCCACCTTTGAAATTCTTGGGTCTGTGGACTGGTCATCCTCTCTTGTCTTCTGATAGTATTTGCTTGCTTGTTTTTATATCTAATCTGCTCTTATAACTCAAAAGTGATTGGTTTAGATTGACATTCCACTTGTTCACAGTCTATAGGCTTACTGTAGCACTAGGATGTCAGTTATTAATTTTCCCTAGTATATTTCAGTTCTGCTCTGCAAGGTGTATGAGAGTCTAAAATGAGAAGCACTTGGTCTGGGTGAATAGAGCAGTCTCAAAGTGCAGTCTCAACTCCATCTTAAAGTCTTGACATGAATCTAGAATTCATGTTAAATTTTAAAGTTGCCTTTTCTAACAGCTGTTCCTCTAACCTTTGTGCTGACGTAACCTTAACTTTTTTTTTTTTTTTTCTCCTCTGTGGTCTGACAGGTGCAGGATGTCACAATCTATTCGCAGAGAGTCTTTTCTCTATGGCCAGACAGATGCAGGGTGTGATGGCTTATGCCCAAAGCTCCATCATGCACAGCATTATTGATAAATCTTTACAGTGGATCCCCAGGAATAGATATGATTAAGAAAGCAATTTTTATAGCAGGCTACCAGTAAAACCTGTCCTGTCATTGTCCTGTGACCATCCTATAATAAACTGTAAAGCACATACTCTTGCAAACATGTACCCTTAACCAATCATATAAAAACTCACTGGTATCAAGTCGGATCTGACTCATAAGGACCCCTCCTTGGGTTTCCGAGGCAGTATCACTACAGAAATAGATTGCCAACCTTCCTTCCAAGGAGTGGCTGGTGGGTTTGAACCCCAGACTTCTGGTTAGCAGTCAAATGCCTTAGGCATTGTAATAGTTGGCTGTGTATCAACTTGGCTGGACCACAATTCTGTGTGGTTTAAGCAATTGTGATGTGGGTTTTTCCAATGGTGGGATCATATGTATATGTTTTGAGCAGCCAATCCATTGAAAGGGAGTTTCCCTAGGGGTATGGCCTGCTTCCAGTATATTTATGGACATCCTGAGAAAAAAGACACTCTTCTTCTGTGGATCTGGCTTCTGTTGTGCTGCCTACAACTGTCCAGGAGCAAACAATCCATTCAGCCAGGAGACCTTGGATTTCTCATTCGTTGGAGTCAACAGCCAGTATACTGCCTGCCAACCACCAGCTCCTCAGCCCCTGCAGCTGCATGAGTCGGGAAAAATCTCCAGCTTGATGTTTGCTCCAAGAACTTTGGACTTGTCAGCTTCTATAAGTGTGTGAGCCATTTTCCTAGGATGAATTTCCTTTTCTCTCTCTATATATAAGCTTTACTGGTTTTGTTTCTCTAGAGAATCCAGTCTAACACAGGCACTATGCCACCAGAGCTCCCAATGAATCATATAACCCTATACATATGTTATCCAGCTATCCCTGCTAATTCCAACTCTTAGATATATTGCCTTTGACTTCCCTGATTGTTTTACAATCATAATTTTGTAATTCTACTCTCTTCTTCATTTCTCAAGCTGAAAGAATTGAAGAAAAAATTTAAGCCTCAAACTGCAATATTGAAAGATTCTATGGGCAAAAGAGACAGCGCTCTCGCAGATTCCTGTGGCTTAAGAACACGTTCTGCTTGCGAGCAACCCCAAGGGCACTCCGGACCTGCAAGACTGACAAGGTGGGACATTCTTCTTGTTACTCTGATACCCCACACCCGCTTGGTGAACAGAGGTGCGGCAATCCCCCACTCCCACCTACCTTCTGGGCCCACAGGAACTCCACTACAGTCTGTGTGCTCAGACAGAGCCTAGGTGCCCTGCCCTGTCCTCCCCAAATTTTTTTTT
>NW_006921713.1:3933192-3934014 GCF_000298275.1 Orycteropus afer afer | reverse complement strand
GGGCAGTGTTTCATTCTGCTGTGCATGGGGTCACTATGAGTCAGAAATGACTCGACGGCACCTGACAACAGCAGCAACAACTCTCTGCTTCAACTGTACAAGAATGCTCTCTTTCTCATTATCCAGTGAAGACTGAATACAGATGTTTTCAAGGTCTGTACCATCTCTGGACTTTCAACAAATCTCTTAATTTTACTTTTTACAAAGGATATAAAATCACGGGTTGATGTGTTCATTTAATACAAGAAAATGGAAATGGAACAGCCAGCAGAAACTTTGCCCAACACAGCAACCATTGGCGAATTTGGCAAACGCCCTGCAGAAGATATGGAAAAGAAACAAGCATTTAAGAAATCTAAGAACACTGATGGCTTGGGTATAGCAAAGATCAGGAGGCTGGCACAAGACGGGGCAGTGTTTCCTTCTGCTGTGCATAGGGTCGCTATGAGTTGGAGACAACGGCACCTAGTAACAATAACAAGAACACTGATGCTATGGTTGAGCTGCTCATTCTGCTTCAGATCAGGAATGCTGGGGCAGTGATTGGACAAGGAATGCAAAGCAGTATTTTGCAAAGTTTTTCTAAGACTAGTGAAGAACTGAAGGAGTTCTGTATTTTTTTTTTTTTTAAATCTGTTTCTATTTAAAAAGTCAACATTCCTCTGCTTCATATGTGTTCTGTATTTGAGGTGTAGTGAAATATTTCCTGTTCACTAGATGTTATGTTTTAGTTCCTTACAAACTGAGGATAGGGAGGAAGGACATGCAAAAACTAACCTTGGAATTTTGAAACAGCAGCAGAATACGTTAATTTTATTTTTT
>NW_006921713.1:3929299-3930396 GCF_000298275.1 Orycteropus afer afer | reverse complement strand
CTTGGTATTTGTATTGATAGTTAAAAGTTCACTTAGGAACAAAAATCCCATGATGCTAAATTTGCGTGTGCCTAGTTTGAGCTGTTATTGCTAGGTGCCAATGAGTCAGCTCCAACTTACAGCAGCCCTGTGCACAACAGAATGAAACACTGTATGGTCCTGCACCACTCTCACAACCTTGCTATATTTGACCCCATCATTGCAGCCACTGTGTCAATCCATCTTCTTGAGAATCTTCCTCTTTTTTGCGGACCCTGTTCTTCACCAAGCATGATATCCTACTCCAGGGAATTGTCCCTCCTGACAATATGACTAAAGTAGGTGAGACAAGTCTGGCCATTCTCACTGTCAAGGAGCATTCCAGCCGTATTTCTTCCAAGACAGACTTGTTTCTTTTTCTGGAAGTTGATGGTATATTCCGTATTCTTCACCAACATCATAAATCAAAAGCATCAACTCTTCTTCGATCTTCTTTACTCTTGTCCAGCTTTTACATGCATATGAATCGATTGAAAATACCATGCTTTGGGCTAGGCAACCTTAGTCTTCAAAGTGAAATCTTTGCTTCTTACATTTTAAAGAAGTCTTTTGCAGCACATTTGTTCCGTTCAATATGACATTGGTTTTCTTGACTTCTGCTTCCATGGGTGTTGATTGTGGACCCACGTAAAATGAAATCCCTGACAACTTCTGTCTTCTTTCTATTTATCATGATGTTACTTATTGGTCCAGTGGTGTTTTGGTTACCTAGTTCCACTCTGACAAGAAATACCACAAATGGGATGGCTGAACAAACAGGAGTTTACTCTCTTATGATTTGGAGGTTTTAAGTCCAAGTTCAAAGTGCCAGGCTCTAGGGGCTGTGTGAAAGCCCCTTAACCTTGGGCTTCAGCTCTGCCTCTTGCTCCTGGCACATTGAAGCTAGAGGCATCTCTTCACTCAGGCAGTTACTGGCTGCTGAGGCTATGTGGTGTAGTAAATTACTTAGTGTGGCTTTTCTACCCATAAGTCTTTGTAAACACCAAGGTGGGAATTGCTATTAGCAACTGAGGAGATCCTGATTTTAAAGTCACCCACCTGGATTATTTCTGTTGGGC
>NW_006921713.1:3924720-3928550 GCF_000298275.1 Orycteropus afer afer | reverse complement strand
AGATCCCACCATGGAGTTGATTGCCAGTCTCATCATGGGGAATAACTACCACCAGCTGCCCAGCCACTCAACCACGCCCAGCCAAGTTGACATAGAAATTTTACTACCACAATTGGTGAGGATTTTTTTTTCCCAATATTGAGGTGTAATACATACTGCAGACTGTAGTCTTTAATCTTCATCACTTAGTACTTCAAGTCATCTTCACTTTCAGCAAGCAAGGTTATGTCATCTGCCTATCGTAGGTTGTTAATGAGTCTTCCTCCAATCCTAATGTCATGTTCTTCTTTATATAGTCTAGCTTTCTGGATTGTTTGCTTAGAATATAGACTGAATAAGTATGGTGAAAGAATACAACCTGACACACACCTTTCTTGACTTTAAACCATGCAGTATTCCTTGTTCTATTTGAATGACAGCTTCTTGGCCCATGTAAAGATTCCTCATGAGCACAATTAAGTGCTGTATAATTCCCATTCTTCACAATGTTATACATAATTTGTTATGATCCACACAGTCAAATGCCTTCATGTAGTCAATAAAACACAAATAAACATCTTTCTGACATTCTTTGCTTTCTGCCAAGATCCATCTAACATCAGTAATAATATCCCTCATTCCATGTTCTCTTCTGACCCCAGCTTGAATTTCCTAAAGTTCCCTGTCACTCACTACACTGCTGCAACCATTTTTGAATTATCTTCAGCAAAATTTTACTTGCATGTGATATTAATGATATTGTTCTATAATTTTTACATTCTCTTGGATCACCTTTCTTTGTAATGGGCACAAATATCAATCTCTTCACTCAGTTGGCCAGGTAGCTGTCTTCCAAATTTGAACTAGAGTTGATTAACAACTGTAAAATTTTTTTTTAAACATTCTTCTTGTAAGGAAATACAGTAATCTTAAATTATTTTCTTAAAATGTGGTTTCAGACACACTCTACACTGATATGACCTCATTAACATAACAAAGAAAATGCTATCTCCAAATGGGATTACATCTACAGGGGTTAATATCTACAGCATATATTTTCAGGGCACACAATTCAATGCCTAATATTGCCTTAGCATTTCAGTTGCCTAATATATTTTAATAGGTTTATATTTTCTTCTTAGATAACTCTCTGTGAATTATTCACTTCAACCTATCTCTGTCTAGAACTAGACATTGGTGGCATTAAAAGTAGTGCCAGGGTAGTATTAATTTGGTTGTTTTTTACATAAATCTGCTTTAAAACTCAAGAGGCCCTACTCCAGGTATGCAGAATAAACCATCATTAATTATGACTATTTTTGTCAACTATATGGAAACTCAGGATTCAGAATGAAAGTGGCTGAAACACATAACAGGTATTTAAACTAATCAGTACTTATTCATGCTTAGAGGAGACAAACAAAGGAAGACTTCATACACACACATACACACACATATACATACATACATACAGGAGGATGTGTTACCAAGAGATATTCTCATATTTGTGAGTGGGAAAATGAATACTCCATTTCTACTCTCTCCATGCTCCAAAAATCCTGCCATAAATAACAACAAAGAAACAAACTGACAGGACAGAAGGTCTTTGTCAAGAACTTAATCAAGCCTCCATATATAATTTTTCAAATTTTGTGGTGAGTCTTTAGATATGCCCCACTCCCAAAAAACAAGGTGTCAAATTAAATGTGGGAGTAGAACCTGAAAAGCGCTGAATTGCTCCTCATGAATAGGGAGGTGGGATCGCTTTGACGGAACCACAGAGAAGGGAAAGGAGAGGGAGGGAAGAAGGGACAAAGAGGAGGTCTGAGCCATAAAGGAAGACTGAAGCCTGAATTGCTGCTGTGGCTGACTATATAGTTTAATTCATTGAAGCAGATAATATTACACAGGGAGAGACTATAAAACAACAAAAGGACAAAACCAAAATTTAAGAGGAAAGAAAAGAAGTAGAGTCAGTGAAGGAGATTAAAAACGATTTTTTCTTCTCCCAAATCTCAGTTATCTTATTTTTTTTTTGTAGTGCAGGCCTTGGTTCAGGGCATGTGTGAGAGCCGTGAAAAATACAACATGGGTACTGCCTGCATAGAGTTCTGGGGGAGAACCACAGCACCTAACTGAGTAAGTGACCTGGGCCGAGAAAACACTTACAAAACACTGGACCAGTGGCATCACTAGAGGGGGTGTGAGGGGTACTGACCACACAAGGTGACGTTGTCAAAGGAGGAAACACTAAAATGACTGTCTATAAAATTTTTGTGCAGTGTTTCAGTAGAAATTTATTATTTTTAATAAAAAATCCTTGTAGTTAATTATAACAATAGAAACATTTTTTGTAAGCTCAGTTTACATATATCAATATAACTACAAGGCTTAGAACTCTATGTTAATTTACTTTTGAACATTCTAATGGACTCCAGTCAGAGCTGTCATTATTACCCAATTACAGTGATGCTTCAAATTAACATGGTTTCATCTGTACACCCTACAAGCTTGCAATGTTATTTTAATCCTGCCAGGATTTTTTGTAGTGCTGATTTTGTCAATTTTTCTGGTGTTTTCGCTACAGTATTGTGGTAATTAGAATTTGTGAACCTATATCAATAACTTTTTTTGAGAATGAAGTAGTAAGTAAAGGAAAAGGAGAAAAATCAAAAAAGGCTTCCACTCAGTTACTATTAATGTTGTAACTAATAATGTTGTAATTCAATGTAGAAAGAATTTATAAAACAATTTTGTTAATATTCATATAATTTAAGAAATTACATGTAAGGAATTTATACCTATATTTATCACATATTATTCTATGTTTAAAATTGATAATAAACATTTTTAAGGATTCTGTATGGTTTGGCACTGGAAGAGGTCCGTGGAGGGTAGTGACACCACGAGTCACCACATTGGATGACACCAGCTCTAGTGATGGGCACTGCACTGTACTTCATGGTAATATACATCAAAACCCATTAACTAGTGTACAAAAACAACCCCATTCATCATAGATTAGACATATATATTTTATCCTGATTCCTTGAACACATCCTTACACCTAGGCACATTGTTTTCCTTACATGTTAATGTTAGATTATACTATAAATAAATACATGTCTCACACTGCCCTGCATAGACCTCTACCCTGGTGACTTGGAGCTTGGACAAAGGGCCTGGGGTCAGCATCCTCTAACCTCCTCCAACCTCACGAGGGGAAAAGAGATTCACCATCAGCAGCATCAGCTCAAGCTGATTCCAATGAAGGAAGACATGCTGCCACCCTCCAACCTTTTCACCAACTCTGACATCAACCAACCTTCCCATGGCACTCACTACTTCTCTGCTGGGTTCAATAATTCATTCATTGGCCACACAGAACTCACAGACAATACTCATCATTAGAGGGTTTATTAGGGAAGGAAGAGCTTACAATTCAGGTTCAGGAATG
This sequence comes from Orycteropus afer afer, assembly GCF_000298275.1. Taxonomy (NCBI): domain Eukaryota; kingdom Metazoa; phylum Chordata; class Mammalia; order Tubulidentata; family Orycteropodidae; genus Orycteropus; species Orycteropus afer. Next base: position 3,925,114 of record NW_006921713.1, on the reverse strand, counting down.
CTCAGGATAGAAATCTTTGATCAGCACAGCCTCCTCTCTGCCATGGCCACATGTATGTCTCTCTTTGTTCCTTGGCCTCTCAGCCTGGCTTCTGCCCCCTGCTAGGACAAGTTTTACAAAGCTCTTTTAGCTCTGCTGATAGGTGCACCCCCATTCCACCAGCAAGCCTCCTGCCCAAAGGCACTCAGCTTTCTTGCTTCATGGACTGGAAGCCTGTTGCTAGGTCTCTGGCTGGTGTCTCAGTTCTGCTGCTCCTGCTACAGCTGTTTCTCTGATGTCAGTGCAGGATCTCTGGTCCAAGGATGCACTCCACTCCTAGTTCTTTTTCTGTCTTGATGACAGTGAGATTCCCCTTTTCTGCTTCTGGAATGGCTCTTTTTTTTTTTTTTTTTTT
>NW_006921713.1:3904589-3924160 GCF_000298275.1 Orycteropus afer afer | reverse complement strand
AATTTTGGTTTTCTTCATTCTTCTTTGCTCTGGATGAGGAGAGACCCATTGTTGCATCTAGATGGCAGCTTGCTAGCTTTTAAGATCCCAGTCACTACTCACCAAGGTAGGAGGTGGAACAATGCTTTGTGTAGTATGTTATGCCAATTGAGCTTGATGTCCCCTGCGACTATGGTCCCAAGCCCCCAGGTTCAACTACTCGGTCTCTCTGGTCACTGGCTGTGACCAAGCAGTGATCACAACCTTGCCCCTTGTCAGCTCTACTATACACCTGGGAATTCTGATCATTCACATAAACTTGTAGGACCATTGTCTGCCAACTGGAATGGCTCATTTTAAGCTTAGTGGAAAGGCAAAACTGACCAACACCCATGTTAAGGTTTTATATACCTTACTATTTACATTATTTACATTACATTATTAACAAGCTATCCAATCCCCTTGCTAGGCCACAAACTCTTCATATTTGCATAGTTCCAACCCAGTCATCTGTTGGGGGTCACAAAGACCAGGGCTAGAAGATCCATATTAAGTAATTCACTACACCATTGCATTTCACTGGTGTGAGATTTTTGGCATTGTCTTCTATTAGCAAGCTCCTTAATAAAGACTTGTCTGATCTACTTGACTTTTATTGTCTCTTTTTTTGTAATCTGCCCTTGGAGCCACTTCTGTCACTGATCCAGTGGGTTGTGAGCATATAGTCATCTCATTCCTGGACTATTATTAACACTGTTCCTCGGAACTCTGGACTTTGGAAAAAAATGGAAATAATTCAATTTTTATCAACAAGAGAATTAATAAATAATTAATATTAGGTCCACAGGTCTCTGGTTGTTGCAAATGGTTTGTGCTTGACCACTAAACAAAAGGCTGGCAGTTTGTACATACTCAGTGGTACCACAGAAGAAAGGTCTGGCAATTTGTTCCCATAAGTATTATAGCAAAGAAAACCCAATGACACAGTTCTGCTCTATAACACATGGGTTTCCATGAGTTGGAATTTACTCAACAGCAATGGATTTGATTTTGTTTGTTTGTTTTGTTTTATTAATTTATAGAATGAACACTATACAGCAGATAAATCAGATAAACTAAAATTACATGTGTTAACATGGAAAAATCTCAAAAACATAACTTTGAATGAGGAAAAATGCAAACTGATACAAAGGTCAAAAAATAAAAAAATGTTATGGAAACATACATATGAATGGGAATAATAAATAGCAAGTTCAGGATAAAGCTTACCTTCAGAGGAGAAATGAAGGGAATAGAATTGAGTAGAGGTTGATACAGGGGTCTGCATTCTAGCTGCAATATTATACTGTACTATATTATATTACTTTTTATATAAAATTTGATGTAAATAAGGCGAATGTTAGTACTTGACAAAGCTAGCTGGTATATGCATGGCTATGACAGAGACGGTTCATTATTTCCTGGTACCCATTATTTTCTTCCTTATGAATAGAAATTTTCATCTGAGTTTGAAAATGGCACATTTTCCTAGCTGGAGACTACATTCCCCAGTCTCCTGTGCAATCATATATGATCAGATGACTAAATTCTTGCCATGGTAATGAGATTAGAAGGAATATGTATGACTTCTCAGCCACTCTTTTAGAGAAAATTATCTGCCTCCACAGTTTTTTCCCTTTCCCATGTGCTGCTGGAAATCGACTCTTAACCCAGAGGACAAGGATGGTTCTCAGGGACAAGAGTTGCAGTCCTTGGACCAATGCCATATTTTTCTATAGGCCTGAGATAAGAAGTTTCTGCATGGTGCAAATGGTGAAGTGCTCAGCTACTAACCAAAAAGTTTTAAGTTCGAGTCCACACTGAGGTGCCTTGGAAGAAAGACCTAGTGATCTACTTCTGAAAAATCAGCTATTGAAAACCCTACAGAGCATAGTTCTACTTTGACACACATTAATGGGGTTCCCATGAGTTGGAATCAACTCAATGGCAGGTGGTTTAGAACTAAGAATGTTTTTCATATTTTTAAAGGGTTGTAAAAAGGAGAAGGAAAGAAGATGAAGAAAAAACTGCAGACTATATATAGTTTGTGAAGCCCTTAATATTTACTGTCTGGCTCTTTGGTGGCGTAGTGCCTAAGGCATTTGGCTGCTAACCAGAAGGTTGGTGGTTCAAACCCACTAGCCACTCCGTGGAAGGAAGACTGGGCAATCTACTTCTATAAGGATTTACCATCTCAGAAACCCAAAAGGGGTTGTTATGAATCGAAATCGACTCAGTGGCAGTGAGTTTTGAGTTTATTTGGCTCTTTAGATTAAATGTTAGCTGGCCCCTGTTCTATGGAATGGTCAAACAAGAGAGAAAGCACCTGAGTCTCTGGAGACCTCTAATCACATATCCACTCGAGGTCCCCTGACCTTTGCTTCTAAACTGGTATATATGACTGGCATATGCATTGCTATCTTATTGGAGGCACTACCTTTTTTGGGTCTCTTTGTTACAGCAGCTTAGTCTATAACCAAAACCAAAACCAAACCCAGTGTTCTAAGTCAATTCCAACTCAGTCTATAGGTTAATGGAATTGAAGTTCAGCTCTTATTTTCTATATTTTCTGATATATTTAGATAGAATTTAAGGATCCTTCAATGATACAGTCTTCTATAGCTCCAGGCTGTGTCACTTTTATTCATTTGTTCAATTAATCCTAACTATGCAATCTACTTCTGTAGAGATACCTCCTTAGAAACCCAAGGAGGGGTCACTATGAGTTGAATTGACTCCATAGTAGTGAGTTTGGTTTATGTGTCATACGCTAGGCTCAGTGTTAGGAATGAGCAAAACTGATGCAGTAGTGAACTTGAAAGAGCATATTTTGCCTCTAAAGTTTTTTAATTTGATCTTGCCCATTATTGGTCTCTATAGTAGCATAGTGCCTAAGGCACTTGACTGCTAACCAGAAGGCTGGAGGTTCAAACCCACCAGCCACTCCTCAGAAAGAAGGTTGGACAATCTACTTCCGTAGTGATACTGCCGTAGTGAAACCCAAGGAGGGATAGCTACGAGTTGGGTCCAACTCGACGGCACACAACAACAACAATATTTCTACACAGGGGAAATTACTCAATAAACAAGGTAAGCATGAGCTAATTTGTGCTTACTTATTAATCTGTAGTGATTTCACAAGAGTTTCATCACAATGTGATATAACCAAAAAGAACCAAAGCCATTACATTTGAGTCAATTCTAATTCATAGTGACCCTATAGGACAGAGTAGAACTGTCCCATAGGGTTTTCAAGGCTGTGATCCTTATGAGGACAAATCACCATGTCTTTCTCCCACCAAGCTCGTGGTGGGTTCCAACCTTCAACCTGTCTGTTAAGAACTGAGCACTTAACCACTGCATCACCAGAACTCCTTATATAAAATGCATGTATATATGCAATGTATATGTATTTGTACATACCCCTAAACAATACCTTGTTTGTTTTTGCCTATTTTTGGACTTTGTGTAGGTAGAAGCATATTATAATATTCTTCTGAGATATGCTTCTTTTGCTCAGATTATGATTTTGAGATTTATTCATATTGATGCATGCAATTGTAATTTATTATCTTTCACTCCTATGTCTTATTTTTGTGTGTGAATAGACCATAATTTACCCATTGTCCTGTTAATGGCCACTTAGATTGTTTCCTATTTGGGGCTATTAATAACATTTTTGTACAAATCCTCTTCCTTCATGGGATAGAATTTTTCTATGGTATATATTTAGGGCAAGAATTGCTGAATCATAGGATATGTATGTGTTCAATTTCCTTTAGTAAGGTCAGGCTAAACTATTATCTGAAGTATCTGTGACAATTTAAATCTCAACCAGTAATGTGTTAGAGACTTCTTCCTTACCTGGTTTGGGACAGAATTTAAACTTTTTATTTACTACCATTTTAATTTTCATACAATTTGTCTCTCACTGCAACTTTAATTTGTATTTTTCTGATTACTATTAATGATAGGCATCTTTCCATAAGGTTAGGGACAGTTGTGTTGCCTGTGCTATGAAATACCCATTTGCATTTTTTTTTACTCTTTTTTTGTTGAACTTCATTTCAAAATTCTACTTTTCACATTTTCTATTAAACTTTCATTTCTGTTTGCATAATTTTTCCATCATGTCTTTTTCTTATTGATTCTATATACAAATTCTTTGTGAAAAATATGTACAGCAAAATCTTTTTTATAATTTTTCTCTTTAACTCTTTATGTCTTTTGATGAACACAAATTTTTAGTTTTAATGTTGTGCTATATCCATCTTTCCTTTTATAGTATGCAGCTTTAATTACTGTTTAAAAAATTCTTCTGCACTGTTAGGTTGTAAATATATTCTATAACTTATTTTAGAATTTCTATAGTTTTGCCTTTAATTTTTATCTTTAATTTACAACTAGTAATTACTTTTTTTACATGGTATGTGTTTGTTGTTGTTGTTGTTAGGTACCGTCGAATTGTCTCCAACTCGTAGCGACCCTATGCACAGCAAAACAAAACACCACCTTGTTCTGAGCCAGCTCCATAATTCTTTCTATACTTGCTATTCTTGCTGTCACCATGTCAATCCATCTCATTGAGGGCCTTCCCCTCTTTCGTCGCCCCTCCACCTTACCAGGCATGACATCCTTCTGCAGGGAATGATCCCTTCTGACAACATGACCAATGTATGTGAGACAAAGTCTGGCCATTCTCGCCTCCAAGGAGCATTCTGGCTGCACTTCCTCCAGGGCAGACCTGTAAGTTCTTTTAGTAGTCCACGGTACTTTCAATGTTCTTTGCCAACACGACAGTGTATTTTAGGAATACAATTTTTTTTTGTTGTTGTTGTTCTTTTGCAGATAACCAATTGTTCCAAACACATTGACTGAAAAACCATTACTCCCCCCACTGATCCCTAATTTCTACTCCATATTGTGTGGTTTGGGCTTATTTTAGGACTCTATTCCACTATTCAATTTATCAAACCCCATGTCAATAACACACAGTTCTTATTACAGCTTTATTTAAAACGCTGGTATCAGATAGGACAAATCTCCAACTCATTCTCATTTTTTTTTATTCAAGTTTATATTTTGTATTCTTCTCTCTGCTATTCTATCTTCAGAATCATATTGTCATCCTGTTCCTTTGTAGATTCCATTGTGTTTATAGATCAATTTGGCTCTAGCTATTTGTTCCCAAATTTCTTTGAACATTTTACTTTTATGTAAATGTATCATAACCATAACTTCTACACGTTTCCATTTTTAAATGGGTTAAATTTCAGTTCATGGAGTCCCTGGGTGGTACGAACAGTTAAGGCCTCCACTAGTAGCTGAAAGGTTGTCAATTTGATACCACATGGGGGTGTATTGGAAGAAAGGCCTGGTGATCTTTTTCTGAAAGATCACAGCAATGAAAACCTTGTGGAGCCCAGTTTTACTCAGAAACACATAGGTTGCCATGAGTCAGCATTAAGTCTATGGCAACTTTTTTTTGGGGGGGAGTGGGGGCAGGGGGGCAGAGATAGGGGTTGTCGTTTTAATTCTGGTTCAAAATTGGACAGAGAAAGTACAGAAAAGAGGTGATTAGAAAAGAATTATTGCTTTGTCACATCTACTGTGAATGTGAGGACCATTCTCAGCAACCAGGCTGTAGACTCTCCAGAAAATGTTGACATCACTCTGGAGAGACCATTGTTATTGTGAAGAGTCCAGAGGAACCTTGTGGAGGGATTTCAATGATGTGGATGTAGAACTCAATCTGCTTGGAAAGGAAAAAAGTGTGCGCTCACAGATGGTGGTAAAATAGAAAGGAACCAGCTACCGTTTGCACTACCTGCAGCCATGTAGAGAACACAATTAAGCATATTACATTGGGCTTCCATTACGAGATGAGGTCTGTGTATGGTAACTTCCCCATCAATGTAGTTATTCAAGAGATTGGATCTCTTGTTAAAATCCAAAACTTTTGGGGTGAAAAATACATTGATAGGGCTTGGAGGAGGCCAGGTATTGCTTGTTCAGCATCTCAAGCCCAGAAAGATGAGTTAATTCTTGAAGAAATGGTATTGAACTTGCATCAAATCTTGCTGCTTTTACTCAGCAAGCCACGACAGATAAAAACAAGGACATCCAAAAATTTATGAGCAATATCTATATCTCTGAAAAAGGAATCATTCAAAAAGCTAAGTAAGATCTAAAAATTTTCTAGCTATGGAAACAAGGCTAGATGATGCCTATGAACTGTTGTTGTTGTGTTGTTATGTGCCGTCAAGTGGGACCCGACTCATAGCAACCCCTCCTTGGGTTGCGGAGGCAGTATCACTACAGAAGTAGATTGCCCCATCTTCCTTCCGAGGAGTGGCTGGTGGGTTTGAACCACCAGCCTTCTGGTTATCAGTCAAGTGCCTTAGGCACTATGCTACCAGAGCTCCTGCCTATGAACTAAGGTGATATTTTTGATGTGATAAAATTAATCTGTTCAAAAAGTAAATGAATCAAGTAATAAAAAGAAAGCCAAACTCAGTACCATCGAGTCAGTTCTGACTCAATGCACCCCTATAATGCAGAATAGAACTGCCCAATAGGGTCAATCTTTATGGAAGCAGACTGCCTCATCTTTCTCACATGGCTGGTGGGTTTAAACTACTGACCTTTTGGTTAGCAGCCCAATATTTTAACCACTGTGCCACCAGAGCTCCTTCTAAAAATGAAAAGAATTAAGAAAAGAAGAATTTTTGTTATTATTATTGCTTAGGTGACAAATTTATACACTGAGAAAAAAATTGCCTTAAATGGAAATAAGAAAAATGTTGTTATAAAGTCAAAAAGGTAAAAAGAGTAGAGTGTGGCTCATCTCCTTGAAGAGCAAAGTGAGGAGGTAGAGGCCATGCTGACTACCAGCTGGCCCATATTGGCTTAGCAGAGCTCAACTGTGTTCTGGAGTACCCCCTGAGGGAGAGAGCAGGTCCTGAAGTAAATACTAAGGGAGAAAAAAAATGAATTCATTATGTAAATAATAGTTGCAAACCAGATGTTCATAGCTTGGGTATACCGTATACCTTACTTGCCTGAGGCAGTTGTACTATGCATTTTAAGCTAGTTTTCATATCCTCAGGGGCCTTGCTATCAAATTCCAAAATTACTCCCTCTCCTCAGACAGCTTTCCTTACATTTGCTGAAAAAAAGAAACTGTTAGGAAGGTCCCACATTCAGAAAATTTTGGTAAAGTGAGTTACATGCAAACAGTAAAAAAGAGGGAATTAAGCAATCCAAATAATTAGTGTCAGGAATGCTGGGTAGTGTAAAAAAAAAAGGAAAAAGAAAAGATTTTGTTTTTCAGTGTTTGCACAGAAGTACATAAAATGGAAAAGGAACTCCATGGAGCTAATTTTTTTTTTTTTTTTTAAAGTAAGTAGGACTTTAGCTGCTCAGATCCCATAAAAATCAAAAGGACGAATGTGACTTAAGCTTGCTTTACTGAAGTAAATTTTCACAATCTGGGTATTTAAATTGAGCTTTGGGGCACTAAAATAATCCCCAGCCATGTAAAATCTGATACTGTATCTGCATCTAAGTAGACTGCTCTGGGATTTATAATCCCAATTGGCAACCTGGGAAAACCATATTACTTATACTTGCTCAAATAGTCTCTAATTAGTTCTTCTGACCCTCTTGTATACTAATAAATGTCCCATTACAGAACATTAAAACTGAATTCTTTCCATTACAAATGATTTCCTTCCTGCTGAATGTGATCTAGGTTTAATGTACAATGTTGGTTAACATTAGACTGGTCTAAGGTACAGTGAATGTTTTTCAGTTTGAACTGATTGTAGCACTAATTAAACTTTCTGGTTCAGTCATTTATCTGAGAGGAGGATGAGTCTTTCCTACAGTGATCTGAATATTACTTATATTTTTAGTTTGTTTTTGGTCTATTACTTTTTGATATCAAGAGCTGAAAATTCTAATGTGAAATTGTATAATGAGCTTTGGAAAATTATGAGTCTAAAGAGACATTTAGATCACCTCATCAGGTCAATTTTCAAATTTTATTTGGTTAGTGGGATGAATAGGCTGATGCAATGGGAACTTCTTTTGGGATTCTGCACACTCCTTGCACCATTCACAGCTGCGTGGCTCCCCGGTGCCTAGTACTGTACTATACATAGTAAGTGTCCAATAAATACATGTTGGATTAATATAGCAAAATACTTCTGTCTGGTAATAAAAATTTCTGAAACATTTATCTAATAAATTGAAAAATTAATATTTATTGCATATCTATGTGTGCCTAGGAACTCTGGTGGTGCTGTGATTGACATTGGGCTGTTAACCAAAAGGTCTGTGTTTTGAACCCACCAGCTGCTCCTTGGAATAAAGATGAGACACTCTACTTCCATAAAGATTTACAGCCTTGGAAATCCTATGGGGGTCACTATAAGTTGGAATCCACTCGATGTAGTGTGTTATGTGTGCCTATGATTGTGTGTGACAAGCCTTAAGGAATGTTTTAAAGATGCAGTAAATGTGGTTCTATGAGACAAAAATCATAGGAAAAATACTGAATATATATTTGAAATTAGCATGTTTACTCCTAACCTACACCAAGAGGAAAACATCATTTCCTTGCTCAGCTAGTTTTAGAGAAGAACATTGGATTAGTCAAGCCTGGCCAAGTTACTTAAGAACAGGGAAGGATCCTACAGAAAAAAAAAAAAAAAAAAAAAAATCTAATGGAGGAGCAGGAGGCTAGAAAAAGTGGGCAAAAAATGGAGTAATTAAATGACTATGAGTTTTGTGTGAAAGGCTGAAATTTGGAGCAAGAAAGTGAGAAAGAAGTTGATCTAAGGAGTGGATCTTTGGGGTTAAAGAGAAATATTTAATGGACCTCCTGCTATAATGTGCACATATTTTTTTTTTTGTTCTAAAGAAACCTTCAGTAAAAATATCTCTCTTTAAAGCTTTTGGAGTCAGATTTGTTGAGATGCTTGGCGAAGATGAGAGACTGTGTTCAATCAGTTTGTGAACATGTTAAGTTACAAGGCAAAGGAAAATTAAAGTAGCAGATAGAATAAAAACTGTTAATCAGCTCACCTTCATATAGGGAGATTATCCTGGCCTATCGTGGTGGGCCCGAAACTAATCACAGATATCCTTAAAAATGGAAGAGAGAATTGGAAGAGAGGACCAGAGAGATGATAGTGTGAAAAGGATTTGGCTCAATGTTGCTGGCTTTGAAGATGAAGGAAGGGGGCCTTGAGCCAAGGAAAGGGGTGACCCCTAGAAAATGGAAAAGGCAAGGAAACAGATTGTCCCTTAGAGCCTCCTGAAAGGAATGAATTCTGCTAACACCTTGATCTTAGCTAGTTCCATATTAGAATTCTGATCTGTAGAACTATAAGATAATAAGTTGTTGTTGTTTTAAATCATTAAATTGTGGATATTTGTTATAGCAACAATAGAAAACTAATACTTTGGGTTTGTTTTTTCTTGCTGCAATCCCTGTGCAAGCATTATATCTCCAAGGTTACAGAAAGCCATATCCATTACAGTATCTCATGCAATATTGCCTTGGACCAAGAGACTCATTGTTTCATAAGGGAGATATAACATTAGGTACATGCACATGGAATTCATATGTGTTCCTCATAATTCATAAGTAGATATTTTGATAAAATATGGAATAACCTGTTGAAGACTCAGCTAAGGGAACAGTTCAGGGGTAATCTTAGTATATGGATTTGTGTATACAACCAGTATATTGATTTGTGTCATTGATTACAAGAATATGACAAAAAGAATATTACTTGGCCATCTCCTCTGCAGCCCAGCCACCTATCACAAGGTGGCCCAAGCAGACAGAACTAGTGTCTGTGACTCTGCATCCCTGTACCTGTGCCATTGACAGGTATTGCTCCCACTGCATGCAAAACATGTGACACTGTACCCTCCTCTGTTGGAGATATTCACATGTGCCAGGCTCCTGCCACCTTTGTGGGCATGTACTCCCTTGGATTGTACCACAGCCACCTGCTGCCACTGCTGCCAAGTGACCATAACCGCAGAGCCCCATTTTTTCCCTTTTCTTTTCCTCCTCTTCTTTCTTTTATTTTTACCAATTTTTCTTCTTATCTATCCCTCTTTTTAAAAATTTTCTCTCCTTTTCTTTTCTGCCCTATCCAAAGGGAAGCAGACATTAATTCCCCACTGGTGGTGTAGTGCCTAAGGCATTTGACTGCCTAACTAGAAGGCTGGCGGTTCAAACCCACCAGCCACTCCTCAGAAGGAAGGTTGAAGAATCTACTTCTGTAGTGACACTGCCTCACAAACCCAAAGAGGGTCACTATGAGTTGGATCTGACTCGATGGCACCCAATCTGTTAAATTTTAAGTCAGTCATACCTACAAACTCACCCAAAAGGCAAGCATCTCCACTTACTCCTGCACTGCTGGATGTATGACAAAGAGTGGACAACACCTGCTAATCTCACCATCAGCAGCTCTTCTTCAAGATCAATAGAAACATGTGTGCACATTACCACAAGTTATTCCACCCACCTGAGATATATAGGGAGAGGCCCAGTGATGCCAAACTAGCAAACAAAGAAGCACACCTGCCATGTGCACTGAGAGATATCAAAAAAAGGAAAACAAATTTTCAGGATGAAACAAACTAACACATAATCAACAAATAAAAACAACTTCAAAATGTCTTGAGACAACAGACAACTTCAATTCAAACAAAGAAACAGGATAAGATGGTGTAAGCAAGTGTCCAAAATAAAGAACTAGGAAACCTCCCTGAGGAAGAACAGGTAATAGAACTCCCTCATAAACAATTAAAAAGATATACATAAAGGGCCTTCCAAGAGCTCAAGGAAACAAGAAACAAACTCAAGGAAAGGACGGACAATACCATAGAAGAATCTGGAAAAACAATACAAGAGCAAACTGACAAAGTTAATAGACAGTTAGAAACCATACAAAAACAGCAATTAGAAAACCAGAAGATTAACACTAAAATTACAGAGATAGATAACAAATCAGAAGGGCAAAAGAGTAGAATCAAAGCAACTTAAAAACAGATTGGCCAAATAGAAGACAAGCCCCTTGACAGTAGTTTATATTAAGAAAAATCAGAAAATAATAAAGAAGAAAACCTAAGAATTATGTGAGCTAATTATCAAGAGAAATAATCTATATATGATTAGAATTCCAGAAAAAGAGAAGACAAAGAAAACCACAGATAAAATGGATGAAGACTTGCTATAAGAAAACTTCTCTAATATCATGAAAGATGAAAAAATATCCATCCAAGAAGCTCAACAAACCCCAAACAGGATACACCACAAAAGGTATATCATAATCAAACTTTCCAAAGACAAAGACAAAGAAAGAATCTTGAGAACAGCTCAGATAAAAAGAAATGTTACCTGCAAAGGGCTACTAATAAGACTAAGCTCTGATTTCTCAGCAGAAACCATGCAAACAAGAAGGAAATAAGATGACAAGTATAAAACCTTGAAAGAAAAAAATTGCCAACCATAAATAATATATCCATCAAAACAGTCCCTCAATATAATGGTGAAATTAGGACATTTCCAGATAAACAAAAATTAAATGACTATATAAAAACCAGACCAACCTTACAAGGAGTGCTAAAAGGAGTCCTTCAGACAAAAAATCAACAATGGAGGATAACAACCTAATATAAAGACACATGGCATCATCAACCAGAAACCAACCCAGAAAAAGAATTTTCAAAATTAAAATAAGCTTACAAGACTGAAAACAGAGAATCAGAGGTGTCAATCTGTAAACTATGAGAACTTCAAAGCAAAAAGAGAGATTAATTAGTATAATTAGAGAACTTCCAGATGGAGAGGAAGTCAGGACAATAATAATATAGAACAGAATCTTTCTAACTTAAAAACAACAACAAACACATTGCCATCGAGTTGTTTATAACTCATAGTGATCCCTCCTTGGGTTTCTGAGGAAGTATCCCTATGGAAATAGATTGCCCAATCTTCCTTCCAAGGAGTGGCTGGTGGGTTTGAACCACCAGCCTTCCGGTTAACAGTCAATCTGTTAACAGTCAACCACCATCTGTAAACTATGAGAACTTCAAAGCAAAAAGAGAGATTAATTAGAATAATTAGAGAACTTCCAGATGGAGAGGAAGTCAGGACAATAATAATATAGAATGCCTTAGGCACTATACCACCAGAGCTCCTACAGTGTAACCACAAAGAAAATTAATAGGCCTCAAAACCAAAAATAGTAGAAACTCTGGTAATACAGAGATTAAGGTATTTGGCTGTTAACTAAAAGGTTGGCAGTTTGAACCCAGTAGCTGCTTCAAGGGAAAAATATGAGATAATCTGATTCTGTAAAAATTTAAAGCCTTAGAAATCCTATGTAGCAGCCTTACTCTGTCTGATAGAGTCACTATGAGTCAGAATTGACTCAATGGCAGTGGTTTTTTAACCTTTTTTTTTTAACAAAAATAAGAAAGGAGAACATCACAAGGATGTAGTAAACATGAAATCAACAACACTGAAGAAAATTAAAAGGAAATCCGACAAAATGAGCTCAGTACAAAAAATATTCAGAACAAAGACACCTTCAGTCCATAATAAAAAACACACAAAAAATGACAACAGTAAATTCACACCTATCGTTAATTACAATGAATGTGAATGAATTAAATGCACCAATTAAGACAAAAAGAGTGACAGAATGGATAAGAAAACAAAACCCATCAGTAGGTTACTTACAACAGACTAACCCTAGACACAAAGATAAAAATACATTTAAAAATCAATGATAAAATATAACTATATCAAGTTAATGGCAATCAAACAACAGCATGAATGGCAATATTAATTTCTGATAACATAGAATTGAAGGCAAAAAACAGCATAACAGATAAGGAAGAATATTATATAATAAAAGGGTTGATATAGCAAGAGGACATAATCATAATAAATATCTACATACCCAATGAAAGATACCCAAAATGCATAAGGCAAATATTAACAGAACCAGAAAAAGAAATAAAGAATACTACAATAATAGCAGTAAACTTTAACACATTAATCATTTTTGATGAAAGACAGAACAATTAGAAAGAAACTCAACAAAAATAAAGAAGATCTCAACAATACAATCAATCAACTTGACCTCATAGATATATACAGAACACTCTACCCAATCAAAACACAATGCACATTTTTTTCCAGTGCATATGAACTGTGGTGATTAAGTTTGTGTGTCAACTCAGCTGGGCCTGGTTGAGTGGCTAAGCAGCTGGTGGTAGTTATTCCCCATGATGAACCTGGCAATCAACTCCATGGTGGGATCTACCACAAGCAGCTGAGTATGTTGTCTGCTTCCCATATATAAGAAGCAGCTTTGGGAATGGTCTCTAGCTTAAAGTATGCTTGAACCCTGCATGTAGCTGTGTCATTGTTCAGCAGTCTGCCATGCTCTGCTGACCTTGGAACTTTTAATGGACTTGAACTATTGGCCTGCCATGTGGTATGGTAACATTGGGACTGTGCCATTTTATCTGTCAACCTTGGGCTTGGTAGCCTCAGCAGCCAGTAGCTGCCTGAGTGAAGAGATGCCTCTAGCTTCAGTGGGCTGGGAGCAAAAGGCAGAGCCGAAGCCCAAGGTTGAGGGGCTTTAACCCAGGCTCTAGAGCATGGCACTTTGAACTTGGACTTAAAGCCTCCAAACTGTAAGAGAGTAAATTCCTGATTGTTAAGGCCATTCCATTTGTAGTATATTCTTGTCAGAGTGGCACTAGATAACCAGAACATGGATCATTCTCCAGATTAGACCATATGTTAGGCCATATAGCAAGCCTCAAAAAATTTAAAAACATCAAAATATACAAAACATTTTCTTGGACCACAATACTATGAAACGAAAATTCAATAACAGGAAGGCTGGGGTTGGAGGGGAATCAAATACATAGAAACTGAATAATACCTTGCTCAAAAACTATTAAGTAAAAAAAGAAATAAAATGTGAAATGAAAAAATCCCTAGAAGCAAATAAGAATGGAAATACAACATACAAATCCTTCGGGACACTGTGAGCAGTACTCAGAGGTCAATTTACAGTAGTAAATGCACAAATCGAAAAAGGAGAAAGAGCCAAAATCAATATCTTAACTGAGCAACTTCAACAATTAGAAAAACAGTAACAAAACAAAACAAAAAAAGTTACAGTTTCCAGAAGGAAGAAAATAATAACGATTAGAGCAGAAAAAAATGAAACGGAAAAGAGAAAACAAACAATAGAAAGAATCAACAGAACTAGAAGTTGGTTCTTTGAAAAGATTAACAAAATTGACAAACCACTGGCAAATTTAACTAAGGAAAGAAAGAGAAAATGCAAATAACATGAATAAGAAATGAAATGGGAATGTCATAACAACCAACTGCAAAAAGAAGGATAATAACAGAATATTAACATGTATTGTACTCCAACAAATTTGAAAACCTAGGAAAAAATGGTCAAATCACCTAAACTTACTGAGGGAGAAAATTTGAAGAGGCCCATAACAAGAGAAGTTATTGAACAGGTCTTTAAAAAAGCTCCTAATAAAAAGAAGTCCTGGCCCAGGTAGCTTCACTGGAGAATTCCACTAAATGCTCAGAGAAAAGTTGACATCAATACTATTCAAAATATTCCAGAACATAGAAAAAGACATCATCACAAAGGAAAATTATAGACCAATACCTCTGGTGAATATAGACACAAAAATCTTCAACAAAATCTTAGCAAAAAGAATCCAACACTATATCAAGTCAAGACCAAGTGAGATTCATACCACGTATTTAAGGATGGTTCAACAGTAGAACAACAATGGAGTGCATTACATCAATAAAGCAAAGGTCAAGAGCCACATGATCATATCAATTGATGCAGAAAAGGTATTGATAAAATCCCAACACTTATTCCTTATAATAACTCTCAGCAAAGTAGGAATAGAAGAGAAATTCCTCAACATAAGTAATGACATATATGCAAAAGCAACAGCTGATGCTATTTTTAGTGGAGAAAGACTGAAAGCATTTCCCTTGCAAAACAGAATGGAAAAAAATGCCCTCTTTATTCAACGTTGCATTGCAAGGTAAAAGACACATATTGATTTGGGTAAAAGTAAAGGCAATACACCAAAAGCACAATATCACTAAAGAAAAGGAAGATAGGGAGAAGTGTGCAAGAGTTCCAGGCAACAAAGGTAAACACTATTATATACACAATATTGCATTGTCAGTAATAACAAACATTAATTTATGAATGGATACATACATAGGTATGCAGGCACATTGATCATGTATGGGTAGGTGAACAAGCATAGACCCATGCCGGTATGTAGATTTGGCAGATGATATTTCTACATACATATTTGTGTGTACTGTAAAATGTCCAAATATATACTAGAGCTTATGGTGGGCAAAGGTATGAAAACTTCTTAGCCATAACCAAAAGACCCTGAGGGAGTGAGTCTCAGCCTGCTCACTCAGTATCATAGCCTCAGGGGACATCAAGGTCAATTGGCATAACATAGTCCACAAAGGTATTGTTCTACATCCTACTTTGGTGAACAGCAGCTGGGGTCTTAAAAGACTGCAAGCAGCCATCTAAGGTGCAAGTATTTGTCTCTCTTTATCCAAAACAAAGAAGAGCAAAGAAAATCAAAGATGCATGGAAACAATCAGTCCAAGAGACTAGTGGACCACATGGACCTCAACCTCAATATGTCTTTTACCTGGCTAACAATTTTCCCTCCCCTCCCATCCTATTACTGGTAACCATCAAAGAATGTTTCTTTTTGTGTGTAAATCTTTCCTTGACTTTTTATAGTAGTGGACTCATACAATATTTGTCATTGTAATAGGCTTATTGCACTCAGCATAATGACCTCCAAGTTCATCCATGTTATGAGGCGTTGTGTGGATTCTTCATTATTCTGTAATGTTGCATAGTATTCCATTGTTTGTACCATAGTTTTATTATCCATGCATCCATTGAAGGACACATAGGTTATATCCATCTCTTTGCTATTGTGAATAGTGCTGTGATGAACATCCTGCAGGATCCTGAGACCAGAAGAGCTAGATGGTGCCCAGCAACCACTTCCAAACACTCTGAAAGGGATCACAGTAAGAGTTCCTGGGTAGAGTGAGAGAAAAATGTGAAACAAAGCTCAATGACATACCTGACAAGGGACTTACCTCTAAAATTTATAGAAAACTCCAACACCGCAACAACAAAAAGACAAACAATCCAATTAAAAAATGGGCAAAAGACATGAACAGACACTTCACTAAAGATATTCAGGCAGCTAACAAATACATAAAGAAGTATTTGTAATCATTAGCCATTACAGAAATCAAAACAAAAATGAGATACCATCTCACCCCAGCAATAATAGCAAAATTCAGTAATCAGAAAATAATAAATGCTGGCAAGGATGTGGAGAGATTAGGACTCTCATACACTGCTGGTGAGACTGTAAAATGATCCAAACACTGTGGAAATCATTATGGCGATTCCTTAAAAAATTGGAATTAGAAATGCCATTTGATCCAGCATCCCATTACTAGGTATATATCCTAAAGAAGTGAGAGCCAGGATATGAACACATGTATGTACACCCGTATTCATTAGAGCAGTATTCACAACAGCAAAGAGATAGAAACAACTTAAGTGCCTATCAACAGAAGAATGGATAGCCAAACCATGGTACATAAACACAATGGAATACTATGCAGCACCAAAGAATAATGTAGAATCTGCTAAACAGCACATAACGTGGATGAACTTGGAAGACATTATGCTGAGTGAAATAAATCAATCACAAGACAAATATTGTATTAGTTCACTATTGTAAAAAGTCATGGGAAGGTTTATATATGGAAGGAAAATTTTTGTTGGTTACCAGGGATGGGAGAGGAGAGGAGGGAACCCTGATAGATAGGTAAAGACAAGTATTGATTTGGGAGAAGCAAGGGCAAGAGACCAAAAGTGAGTGATCAAAATGGTGGCACTGAGAAAGAGGAAGACACAGAGAGAGGTACATGGGAGGCACAGACAACAAAAGATGAATCCTTTTGCATGTACAGTATACTGTGTTCTAAGTGAGGGCAAGCATTCATCTACAGGTGGATAGATGAGTCGACAGGCTGGATGATCAGGTATGTCTAGGCAGGGGGGAGTGTGCCCATGATCATGTATAGGGTTGGCAGATGATGCTCTACACGCATATTTGTATGTGCTATAAGAATGTCCGGGTGTACTGTACTGGTGGCTCTTGAATAAAAGGGGAAGCAGAGAAAAGGAAGGCGGATTGAGCTGTGGATTTTGCCTGTCCAGAGGGAGCAGCCATTTTGAATGTTTACAAGCAGTTAGACCATTCTGGATATTTAAAGCGACAGCATTCTCACAGATTCCAGGAACTTAAGAATAGGATCCACTTACTGGGAACCTCAAGGACATTCCAGACTCCAACAACTGGGAAGGTACGATATTTTCCTTGTTATCCTTACACCCCACACCCTCTTGGTGAATGAAGGTGTGGCCATCCCTCACTTCCACCCACCTTCTAGGCTGGCAGGAATTCCATCCCAGTAAGTGTGCTTGGACAGAGCCTGGGTGCCCTGCTACATTTTTTTTTTTTTTCAGGTTGTTTGTTTTTGTCTGTTTTAAAATTATTATTATTATTATTGTTACAATTATTGTCCTTTCTATTATTCTTTATTCTTCCCTTGTCAGGTTCTAATTTTTACTTTTTTCTCTTTTGCCTGTTCCTAGTTCCAATTTTTTCTTTCTCACTGCTAACCTCGTTCCTTGTTTTTCTTTTTGCATTTTTCCCATTTTTTTTCTTCATTATTCTCCTACTCTACTTTTTTTTCTGTTATTGCTCTCTCCCCAGATATTGTGGGGTTTTTTTTTTCCTTTTTTGGTTTTTTGGTTATTGTTCCTATGTGATTACATGGTGGTTTTTTTTTTTGTTTTTTTTTTGTCTACTTGCTTTTACTTTTTTGATGGTTATTCAATTGTTATTTTTGTCTAACTGAGTGGGATACAGCAACAGTCCCCATATGACACAACTACACCCACATCTTCTACAGCTTCCCTTACTGAGTGAAAGCCACCACTTTCTTCTCCACCAATGGGCCAATGATAAACAACCAGCAAGAAGAGCTTGACTCACCCTTAGCTGCTCTTCACAAAGAGTTAACAGAGATCTAAATACAACAACATTACAATATCTCGGAGAAAACAGACCATCACAGTCCGCACAAAGGAGCAAGATAAAGTGGTAGAAACAAGGGAACAGGATACAGACTCAGAACACATCCCTGAGGAAGAAGCAGCATTGGAACTCCCTGATAAGGAATTCAAAAGAATTATATTTAGGCATCTTCAAAGGATTGAGAAACAGATCAAGGAAAACACTGATAAAATTAAGGAAAACACAGACAAAACCCTAGAACAATTTCAGAAGAAAATAGAACAAAATAACAAAGTACATGAAAAATTAGAAATGATTCTAAATCTACAGATAAAAATCCAGAAGATTAATACTAAATTTTCAGAAATAGATAACACATTGAAAGGGCAAAGGAGTAGAATCGATGTAATGGAAAACAGAATTAATGAGATTGAAGATGAATACTTGAATACGTCTTTGGAAAGAGATCAATCAGAAAAAAAGATCAGAACAAAATGAAGAAAGCCTAAAGGTCATGTGGGATACCATCAAAAGGCATAACTTATGAATCACTGGAATTTCAGAACAGGAAGAGAAAAATAAAACCACTGAGAAAATTGGCCAAGATTTGTTGGAATAGAACTTCCTGATATGATGAAAGATGAGAATATATATCCATTCAGGAAGCTCAATGAACCCCAAACAGGATTGATCCCAAAAGAAAATCACCAAGACATATCATCATCAAATTCATCAAAACCAAAGACAAAGAAAGAATCCTGAAAGCAGCATGGGAAAATGAAAAGTTACTTACAAAGGACAACCAATAAGAATAAGCTCTGATTTCTCAGCAGAAAACATGCAAGCAAGAAGGCAATGTGATGCTATATATAGAACCCTGAAAGAGAAAATTTTCCAACCAAGAATTAGGTTGTTGTTGTTATGTGCCATTGAGTCGGACCTGACTCATAGCAAACCCTCCTGGGTTTCCAAGGCAATATCACTACAGGAGTAGATTGCCCAACCTTCCTTCTGAGGAGTGGCTGGTGGGTTTGAACAGCCAGCCTTTTGATTAGCAGTCAAGTGCCTTAGGCACTACGCTATCAGAGTTCCTACCAAGAATTATATACCTGGCAAAATTGCCCCTCATATATGATGGTGAAATTAGGAGATTTCCAGATAAGCAGAAACTAAGGGAATTTATTAAAACCAGACCACCCTTACAAGAGACGCTAAAGGGAGTCCTTTGAACAGAGAACCAAAAATAGCAAACAACAACTGACCATTAATATACAAGATGACATAACCCAGAAACCACA
>NW_006921713.1:3866331-3887494 GCF_000298275.1 Orycteropus afer afer | reverse complement strand
AAAAAAAAGACCAGGTTTGCTGGTCTGAGAGAGCCTGATCAGGCTATGGCTCCTAATTACCCTTCAGGTCTGGAAATGAACTCACTCCTGTGGCTTCCAGCCAAACAATAGACAAGCATATGAGGTGAACATTTACATAAGGTATATGCACTCCTTGGAGAGATCAATCATGAGAGAATAGAAGGGCAGTGTTTGCACAGGAAGATAGCTTGGGGGGGGGCAGGAGTGCATGGGAAGGAAGGACACAGGTAAAAGGTAACTATGGAGAGGAAGTGGGAAGAGAGCTGTTACATTGTGGGGAATTGCAGTCAATATCATGAGACAAAATGTGTATGAACTTCTTTATGGAAAATGAATTTGCTCTGTAAACTTTCACCCAAATCACAATAAAAATAGAAAGAAAATAAAACAAACCCTCAAAATTTTAAAAACAAAAAACAGGCTTAATGCTCTGATGGAGACTTGCAGAGCCCCTGAGATTATGGCCCTTTGTCAATCTTCAGGCCTAGAACTGAACTTACTTCTGCGGCCCAGTTTTCAGGCAAACAATGGACAGATGTATGAGTTGAGCAGTAATACCAGGAAGGTAAACCTTCTTAGGACAGTCAACCATAAGAGATCAAAAGTGCTGCACTTGCCCAGGGATAAAACTCAGAAGGTAGGAATGAGTAGGAAAGGACAAAGAGAAATGGTAACCACAGGGTGGAAGTGGGAAGAGAGCTGTTACTTTGTGAGCTTGCAATCAATGTCATGAAAGAAAAAAGTGTATTGAATTGTTGAATGGAAAATAGATTTGTTCTGTAAACTTTCACCCAAACCACAATAAAAAGTTTAAATAAGTAAAAAAATAAAAATATTGTGAGGTTAAAGAAAAAAAAAAGAATATGACAAAAAATGAAGGGGTAGAAATAAGATTTACCCATTCTCACCACACTTCCATTCTCACATTTGCCTTTTGTCCTGGAAAAGTTAGGCTCTTCTCAGTTAGATGGAGTCCTGGATCCCATTGGAACTGAATGCTGTAAATACTTACTGGTCTAATTGAAGTTTCTATGCCAGTAGAACAACAGGCAAAAAGGAATTACTCAACCAAAATAACCAAACCCACTGACATTACATTGATTTTGACTTAGCAAATCTATGGAACAAAATAGTATTACCCTATAGGGTTTCCAATCTTTATGGAAGCAAGCTACCTCACATTTGCAGCAACTGCTTTGGGAGCTCTGGTGGTGTAGTGTGTAAGGTGTTTGACGGCTAACTAGAAGGCTGGTGGTTCAAACCCACCAGCCATTCCTCAGAAGGAAGATTGGGCAATCTACTTCCATAGAGATACTGCCTCAGTAACCCAAGGAGGGGTCATTATGAGTCGAATTGACCCGATGGCAGTGAGGGTTTTTTTTTTTTTTTTTTTTTTTCTGGTTTGGCTGACCTTTTAGTTAGCATTACCACTGCTTTTGGGAGCTCTGGTAGCATAGTGGCTAAGACACTTGCCTGCTAACCAGACGGCTGGCGGTTCAAACCCACCAGCCACTCCTCGGAAGGAAGGTTGGGCAATCCTACTTCCGTAGTGATACTGCCTCGGAAGCCCAAGGAGGGGTCGCTATGAGTCGGGTTTGACTCAACGGCACATAACAACAACAACAACATAACAACCACTGCTTTTAACCAGAGTGCCACCACAGTTTCTCCAGTTCTTCTTGACCCTGATTACTATCAGGTGCTAAGATTTCAGCTATATAGTGGAGGGCAGGAGGGAGCATGTTGGGAACTCAGGGAATTCACTGGGTCTTCCTTTTGTGGTTCTGCACCCTGTGATAATTGTGAACAGGCAATTGCAGCAATCACTGTCTGACAAGGGCAAGGGGAACTGAGGGCTAGACACTTCTGGAATGAAGATCTACATCACTCTAAACCAAAAAAATAAACTAAACTCACTGCTGTCGAGTTGGATCTGACTTATAGCGACCCCTCCTTGGGTTTCCAAGGCAGTATCACTATTGAAATAGATTGCCTAACCTTCCTTCCGAGGAGTGGCTGGTGGATTTGAACCACCAGCCTTCTGGTTAACAGTCAAATGCCTTAGGTACCACGGCGCCAGAGCTCCTCTACATCACTCTACCAGATAAGAAATCCAGACCACTAGAATTCTGGTCAAGAGAGAAGAAAATGTAGAATGGCTGGGGAGGAGGGAGATGATGGATATCAATGGCAGGACATGCTTAAAGCAGCAGGGAATATAGCTTGAGATGCTAACACTTTTTAAGTTGTTTAGGAGATCGTATGTGGCACAACCTTGGATTACTATTTTGGTCCCTCTCCTCTGGGGAAGAAATGAGGTCATCTTGTTCACACATATGATCCATATGTCATTAGAGGGTGGGCACCATACACCAGACTCAGTTTATGGGTTGTCCTACATCAGCTTGGGCCCTATGCCTCTCCAGCCCAGCCTCAGTCATTTGCTTTGCATTCCATATAAATCGATCTCAGCAACTGCTCACACCATTCCTGTGGCTACAAGGGCAGAGGTAAGCCTCAGTTACTTTATATCCTAATATCACTAACTGTTTACACTTCCCCAGGAGATAAGGGTGGTGCTTTGACACAACCTTCATCCCACCCAGTGCCTTGGAGGAGTCAGAGTTCCAGTGTTGATATCTGATTTGAGTGAGTACTGAGGCTCTGACGTCTTCAGTAGCTGTCCAGTGGAATCCAGTGACCAACCTAGAAGTGAGGGAAAGTTACAGCCCTAAACTGTGGACTTTTTTCCAATGAGACAGAAAATAGGATCAGGGAATAATCTGTTTACCCTTTCTCTTCCATGAACTTTTCCTAGCATTGCTCTTATTCTGCTTTGCCCGTGCCCAGTGACTGCCTGGGGCATCTCAAGAAGCTGTGGCCAGATATGCGTCTGCTTTTCCTTCTTCCCTGCCTCACTTATTCTTTCCTCTCACTCCACCTCTCACTCCCATTAAGTATTTGTATTTATGCTTTGTCGTAAGCTCTGATTTTCAGAAAATCAGAAATTGAAACAGGTTGACGACCTAAACTACAGGAGTGGTTGTGTGGATGGTAATGAGGAGTAGATGTGTGAGATAATTAGGAGAAAGATTTTCCATATTTGCTGTTACATGAGATTGGAACTGGAAAACTGAATGAAGGAAAGGGAAGTAGTTATGAAAACTTTGAAGTTTATAACATTGGCAACTGGTGAAATAATGCATTAACTGAGATTTCAAATATTTGGAAGGAAGGTAATGAGCTGAATTTTGAATGCATTCTGCTTGAGATAGCTGTGAGACACCGAGGTGTTGAGGTCTAAGAGGAAGTTGGAAACGTGTGCTTGGAGCTAAGATGGTGGCTTTAGTAAATGAAAGGTTGAGGTCAGCTTGCTACAGTGTAAATTTTTTATACACATGGATTTTTACGGCCACATTTCTGGCAGACATGTAGGTGTGTTTCAGCAGTGAATATAGCACCTTTTGGAAAATAAATCATCCAATAGCATTTATTTGAATGTCCCTTGCCCTAAAACATTTTAACACTCCTGTCACTTATTTCTTCCAAATCATTTATCATTTATCCTTTTCTGGCTAGGGCCACATTTATCCATAGGACTGGCTACGATGTGATATCAGAACCACCAGTAAGGCTGTTCTCTCTCTGGAAGTACTCTTCTACTGCCTTGCTCAAGCTTGATTTTCACAATTAGTGGTTCTACTGTTGAAATGAAAGAAGATGTAATTCATCAAAAATTTGTAGATCATTAGTTGGCTTGTAGTGATTGAGAAGAACAGATTCTATGAGGGAGGATTTTGAATGTATAGAGAGAGGCATGCAGGTAATGTGTGTGTGTGAAAGAGAGAGAGAGACCTGATGATAACAAAGGTGTAAAACAGCAGTGTTATTTCATGATTAAGAGCTAGTCACTAGTGTCAGTCAACCCAGGTTCAACCCCATGTATATTCTCTGATTCTATCTTCTTGGATAAGTTGCTTCACTGAGACTCAATTGCACTGCATATATAGAATCAGGTACAATTACAGTAAATGGCTATGGGGCTATTGTGAAAAGTAAGGGAGAAAATGGGTGAGGGGCACTTAGTATATGGTAAGCTCCCATTCATTGTTAAAAGTTTATTTTTAAAAGTGTGTATTGTGATGCCTAAGATAAACATTACCTAATTTATAATTTTAGAAAGCTTTTTTGAGAATGTATTATCACTTATAAGTAAATTTTTATTTGGGGTCTATTTTTTTTTTCTTAATTCATGAACTTTATAAAAGAAATAAGGATATTGGTTTCAGGCACACACCCCCAACCCCCTTTTCCTCCTTTCCCCCATGAACATCTCACCCACCAGCCTCTCTGCTTGTCAGTGTAATGGTGCTCACCCATTTATTTGAATGGTGTACTGTCTGCTTTCCTTCCAAATCACATCTTAAATTATCCACTTGTCATCATCTACATGGCCTTGATAGTGGTAATGGCATCCTGATGAGACTCCTTTTATTTTTTTCTTCTATATAAACTGTTTTCCTCTAGCACAGAGATCATCTTTAGAAGCCTTCAGTCGGTTCTTATTTGGCTGAGAGTAAAATCCAAATTCCTCACCACATAAGGCCTCATGTAAGCACATAAGGAAGTCCTCTTGTAAGTATTTTCCTGCCACATCTCCCACCTCATCTCCTACCATTTCATGGTACTCCATCCACAGAACTTCTTTCTGTTCCTTAAAACATCAAGCCCTTTGTTGCTTCTGGACCTTTTGACTTGCCTTTCCTAGACTAAAATGCTCTCTCCCAGCTTGGGCTGTCAGGATCTTTTGCAAATGATCTTCCCGCTATGATTTGCAATTACAACAGCACTCTGTAGATCTTACATCACAATTTGTAATTGTCTTGTTTATTATATTACTTGCATATGTCTTTCTCTTTGTAACAATGTAAACTTCATGAGTTCTGACACCATGTCACTATTTTATTTATCTTTACATCCTCAACGTAAAAAATCCTGTCACAGAGTAGACATTCAACAAGTATTTGTCTAGTGAATGAATGAATAAACATAAGGAAGTATATTGCTCATCCACATCTCCATGACTAACAGTGTCAGCCAATGAGGTGGAAAAGAAGATAACCTACATAGCAGTAAAACACAAGATGTAATTGTGTCTACAGGTAATTGAAAATAAATAAATAAATATGAAGGTTTTAATAGCTGACAAAGCAAACATTTGCATTGTGTATCTTGTTTACCAGAGATTATTCCAAGAACTTTAACTTTATTAACTCATTTAATTCTCATCACCATTCTACAGAGTAAGAGCTATTATTAACATCCTTATTTTACCCATGAGGAAATAGTCACAAAGGAGTTGAGTAAGTTGTTGCTTAAGAATACACTGTTGGCAGTTGTCGCTATAGCATGTGAACCCAGACACTCTAGTTCTAGAGTTCATGCACATCACTCTCCAACTCGGCAGTTTCTCTAAAGTAGCCTGACAGGCTCATCGGTGTTGACATTGATCCTAGATTGTAAAAGCCAGGACCATATCTTATAAATGTTTCTATCTACTCTGCATTTATACCATTGTTTTATTTGTGATGGCTGTGTGACAAATTGAATCAAATTTGAAGTCTCTGAGAATATCTGTAGTGTAGGTAAAGAAAGGAAGGTCCTAAACTAAATGCTAAAATCAACAAATTAGTTACTAGAACATCTTAGTGATTAGTAGGAAAAAAAAATCACGAACATTAAATAAAAATTGGGACCATGGTGATAATAAATACCAACACCAGGGTTTTTATAGACTCTAGAAAGAAAAGTAGGGCAAGAATGAATGTGTTTTCAGAGAGAGAGTGGCATTCAAGAGAAAGAGGGTAACTTGAATAGGAAATACAAATATATGATTAAATTGGCAAGCACAAACCTTCAGTGGCGAGGAATGACTCACTAGGCTTCAAAGCTTGATAAAAATATTCTCTCTTGAGGCCATGAAATTTCCATTTCTCTGATTCCTTATTTACCAAGCTTCAAATTTAAATTCAGTTTCTCAATATTTCCTGACCTGGATAAGAAAACACTAATAGACAGAAAACAAAAACATAAGCAAGCAACCTGTCTGCTTTAAAGCTAGACTCTGTATAGAAAATTATTAAATTTGTCTCTATTACCAATTCAGCCAAGGGTATTTGAAGCATTTTATGCTGGGAGCTCTTCCAGGCTGTCAGAATGGTACAAAGATGAATGGGACATCATCCATGTTTCTCAGTTTACTTACAAAGTTGTGAGGATGGGCTTGTGTTTGTTTGCTTGCTCTAGTATAAGTGTGTACTAGATATGACAGAAAAGTTGCCCATTAAATTCCTTGACCTGTAGGACTAAAGGCCTAAACTTTCCCATTCAAAACACTTGCTCACTTCATACATGTTCAACCTTAATCCCTGCCTCTCCTCTATCCTGTGAACTGATGATCTAGCAATGAACATTTCCCACCTAGAAGCTGAGATAATGCCTGGCCATCCATGACAGTGACACCATAATATTGGGGTCATGATCCCCTTTTTAGTTGTAGCTTTGTGATAACTTAAGAGACAAAGATTGTTGGAATGACAATAGCTTTAAGGATTTTTATTATTCTTGCACCAAAACCCCACAAAAGATATATTACTGGATTTTTTGTCTTTTTGTTCATTGTCATTTGGGTGAAAGTTTACATAGCAAATTCACTTTCCATACAGCAGCTCACATCCATTTTGTCTCATGACATTGACTATAATTTACCACAATGCAACAGCTCCCCAGCCACTTCCTCCCCATAGTTACCTCTTCCCTGTGTCTTTCCTTCCATGCACTCTTGCCCCCTGAACTGTCTCCTTGTGCGTACACAGCCCTTCTATTCTCCCATGATTGTTCTCTCCAAGGAGTGTATCTGCCTAATGCGAATGTTCTCCTCAAATGCCTGTCTCTTGTTTGGCTGGAAGCCCCAGGAGTTGGTTCAATTCCAGACCTGAGGGGCATCTAGGGGCTATTGTCTTAGTGGTTCCATCAGGCTCTATCAGATTAGCAAACCTGGTCCCTTAAAAGATAAACACATTTTAAGGCTGTTTTAAAAGTGTTAATTTTCAATAAAGACTTACGTTGTTTGATTTCTCTCTCTCTCTCTCTCTCTCTCTCTCTCACACACACACACACATGCAGTTGCTTTTCCCAACATACTATTATGTAATCTTCCAATTTTATCAGTCCCCTAACACTTACTAGAGCTAGAACCAAAAAACCATGTGGAATAAGGATCGAGGAGAGTAGTATGAAGATATGAAGATTAACAGTATTCGGAAAGACTGGATTGAATCTGTTTGTTACCACAACCTTCACCCTTTGTCCTACTTGTCAGCTCCCAGTATCTTATCATCTTCAGCATTATCGCTTTGGTACATAGGTCATAAAAATCCTCAGAATTACATACGTCTTACGTATCAACTGGGATAAAGATTAAGACACATTCTAAGACAAAGGAAGAGGAGGTTATCGCAGAATGGCTCTGTTTAATGGATAAGAGATAGAGGCTGATGACTGCAACTGCTTGGTACTTGTGCACCTATGACCTCTACCCCTACGCTGGTGCAGCAAAGCTTCAAGTTCTCCTCCACTTTTGATTGAAATCAGTGTAGACTAAACATGTGGCTTTTTTCTTCCCAGCCCTTTTCTCCTCCATGCCATTACTTTTTCATAGTTAATGTCTATGTGGAACTAACTCACTGCACTGTTTCTCAATTCATACTCCCCAAAGCCTCCTCTGGAGTCATAAAACCATGAATAAGAGGAATTAGCAAACAGAAAGCCTATGATTTTAGAGTATCTGGGGTAAATGGGAATATAATTAGGCTGGTGCTGGTTTACAATTAGGAAAGGGATTATATCTGCCTTTACTCACTATCTACGTTGGTAACCTGGAGAAATATGACTAATTTGGAGGGAATTATCATGTTAGCCCATAGCTCTAGGTCAGCCTCCCTCTCCCCCAGCTGTGGTAACCCTACAGGCCCCTTCTTACAGAGAAAGCACTGGCTACCACCCCTGCTGCTTTATAAATGCTCTCTTTAACCTGAAGGGATTGTGCTCACAGCACAGTGCAATTTTCATTTAGAAATGGGCTTCCAATTGTGTTGCCACACCTCACTAGCTAAACCCTACCTCTTAAATGAGGGACTTTCATACAGGTGTTAACTGGCAGCAGGGGGGGGGGCGGGGGGGGGCGACAAAAACTCACACACAAACGAAGAAAAACTTCATTCTTTCACCAATAAATGGATTGGAAGGTCACTTGTTATTCCAAGTTCCTTGTACCATGTAACTTTAAAGTTTGTTGCTGCTGTTGCTATTGTTTTGTTTTATTTCGTTTTTCTTAACCCAGGGCAAGAAGTGACATTATTTGCAGATGCTGAGGGTGGGGTTGGGTATGGGTTTGGCTTTTCAAATTATAGAAATATTGCTCAATATTGTTTTTCTCTATGAGGCTCCTGGTACTGTGCATTCTTTTCATTGTCATGTGTACCATTTGGAAGTTTTCAGTTAAATTTATTTAAAAGTTTTATTTTATCAGTCTCTGTCGAGGGTACATTTGGCACTTTGTTCTACTTATTGGTTTATCCGATGAGTTGTTTCTCAGTTGTCTAAGGGAATATGTGTGCTGATAACTGCAGCAGGTGTTTAAGCATTTGGCAGGGTTTGTTGGCTGGAAGAGAACCAACCCAGCTTGGGCCATGTCCTGTGGTAGAAAATTTCAGCTCCATCATAGGTTTCTCCTGCTCATTGATGATTTATATGTCAGGAAGAACATCTAGGAGATTCTATTGAGTTAGATGACTCTGCCTTCCCCCAAAATATTTAATGAATCAGTTTTCATTCTAAGAGCAGACTAGAAACAATTGTTCATCTATTTGCTGTTTTTCTTCCTGTTTCTTTCTAAGCACTTTCATGAAGAAGCGAATGGCACCACAAACCTGCTGTGTGCAATTAATATGTGATACTTGTCTGTTTCTTGGCATCTTTTTATGGTTCATGATTAGCTTATGCTAACAGCAGAAATCGTGCTTGGTAAAGTAGAGGGTCAGCAAAAAAGGAGAAGACCCTCAATAAGATGGATTGACACAGTTGCTGCAATGATGAGTTCAGGCATGGCAACAATTGTGAGCATGGCACAGGACTGGGCAATGTTTCATTCTGTTGTTCATAGGGTTGCTGTGAGTTGGAACCAACGCAACTGTCACCTAACAACAACAGCAGGAGAAACAGAAGAAAGAATATCAGGAAGGAGAAGCTACTGAAAAGGCTTTATCTGTCAAACCATATTGTTGAACATTAACAGAAAAAGAAACATACTGCCACTGAGTGGTGGCAAAGTGCAGGGGGACAGATTGATCTAATGGCCATATATAGATTAAGATATATTTAACTCCTGCAGATTCTATGTTCTCTGCTCATTGTTTTGCAACATGTATCCTGGAATATTATTTACATAAATTGAAAGTTTCTATATGTAATAATATTTTCCTTAGTAAACTCAGTGCCTCCTTATTAGGTTTCATGGAATTACTTTTGTTTAGCTCTCATTCTATGTCCTTGTCATTTGACTTCCTTGTAAACTGTAATCTTGCTTTATTCTAATCCTGAGCTGTCACTAAATGTTATTTCCAGTCCTGTCAAAGATCCACTCACCTTCTGAATTGTGCCACCCCACCTAAAACAATCAGCAAGTGTCCTGCCTCCTGAAACACATGTCGCATTTTGTTAGGGGGAAAAAAAAAATGTATATATACAATTTAGGAATTGTGTAATAGCTTTATTTTCTTATTTAAACATGGAAATATCACAATATTTCTACAAAAACAAAACAAACTAGTTTCTATGGAGCTATTCCAACTCACGATGTCCCCATGGGGTTTCTACTGTGAAAGTAGAACTATACTCCACAGTGTTGTCATTGGCAGTGACCTTTTAGAAGTGGATCACCAGGCATTTCTTTTGAGGCCCCTCTAGGTGGATTTGAACTGCCAGCTTTTCAGTTACTAGCTAAGTGCTTAACTCAAATATTACTACTGAGTCTCAAAGTATATTCTGGACAAAATGTTTTAATGTAATGTTGTAATGTTGCCAAAGCTTGACTAACCATAAGAATCATCTTCTTAAAAATACAGATAAGCCATGCCTAGAACTGGAGCCAAGCAGCTTAACCAAGGCTAGGAAATGGAGGATCCGAACCAATGGGATGTTAGTAGAAATCATGAGATGGGGATTTTGGGAAAGCTCTTTAAAGGAACTGACTCAGCGGAGAGGCATACTCCTTCCCGTGGCTCATCCTCCTACCTGGATAATAGATGTAATGACTGGAGCATCAGCAACCATTTTGTGACCTGAAGCAATTTCAAGGTCAGAAGTCACACACTAAGGATGGTGGGATAGAAAGAAGCCTGGGACCTTGATGACAACATGGTAGTGCCATACTAGGAATCTTGGGGGTGTGGAAGGCAGGAACCTGTAATTTTAACAAAAGCTTACTCTTACTGTCAGACAGGTTAAGGAAACACCTGGCTAGTATCAGTGAGCTACCTAGTATAGGGGAAAGAGAATGGCCTGTGAAGACAAGCGAAGTCTTATCCTCATCACTTGAGTCTCTGCTTTATAACTTACTAATTATGTGACCTTGGAAGAGTAAACTTCTTTGAGCCTTACTTTTCTAATCAGTACATCAGGGATAATAATACTTATAATTAAGGGCAGATATTAAACATTTTTGACAGCTACTATGCCATGGCAGCAACCAATCAGCAACATGGTCCACAGAATTGTATCAGACATCAACCCTTTAATTGTTGGATCTCTGGGGATGAGGGAGTGGGGAGTTGGTGTTAGTGGTGTTAAGGAGTCCCTAGGTAGTACAAAAGGTTAACACACTTGGTTGCTAATAGTTAGCAGCTGAAAAGTTGGCAAGTTGAGTCCACCCAGAGGTGCCATGAAAGAAAAGCCTAGCAATCTATTTCTGAAAATAGAACCACCAGGACTCCTTCTTTTGAAAATTAGTCAATGAAAACCCTATGGAGCACTGTTCTACTTTTGACACCCATCAGGTTTCCACAAGTTGGAATCAACTCTATGGCAACTGGTGGTTGGGGTGGTGTTGTAGTTAGGTGCTGTTGATACAGCTCCAGCTCATAGAAACCCTCTGTACAGCAGAATGAAACACTGTCTGGGCCTGTGCCATCCTCACAATCCTTGCTTTGCTTGAGCCCATCATTGCAGCCACTGTGTCAATCCATCCTGTTGACCTTCATCTTTGCTGACTCTCTACTTTACCAAGCACGATATCCTTCTCCAGGGACTAGTCCCTTCTGACATGACCAATGTCCATGAGACAAAGTCTGGCCATTCTCACTTCTAAGAAACATTCCAGCTGTACTTCTTCCAAGACAGATTTGTTCATTTTTTTGGCAGTCCATGGTATTTTCAGTATTTTTTTGCCAACATCACAATTCTAAAGCATCAACTCTTCTTCATTCTCCCTTATTAATTGTCCAGCTTTTACATGCATATGAGACCATTGAAAATACCATGGCTTGGGTCAGGCACAGGTTAGTCTTCCAAGTGATGTCTTTGCTTCTTAACACTTTAAAGAGATCTTTAACAGAAGATTTTTTTCCCACTGCAACACAACATCTGATTTCCTAACTGCAGCTTCCATGAGTGTTGACTATGGATCTAATTAAAATGAAGTCCCTGGGGAAGTAGAGGGCAGGTAATATTAAGGGAACCTTCAGTAGCTGGGGATTCAGGTTGGGATGTGTGTGGAAGTCAGGGACAGTGACTATTTACCAATTCATAAGTAAATACTGCAATATTTTCATGACTGAAAAGGCTGCATCTCTGTGCCTATCAGTGGAATATCAGCCCTGTATAAACTACATGGTTGTTATGAATTTTAAAATAACGTTTGAGAACAGTGTCTAGCACCTAGTGTGTTGGTAGGTGCCGTCAATCCATCTCCGACTCATAGCAACCCCATATACTGCAGAACAAAACAGTCCAGTCCTGTGCCATTCCCACGATCTTTGCTATACCTGAGCCCAAAGTTGCAGCCACTGTGTCAATCCATCTCACTGAGGGCCTTCCTTTTTTCTGTTGTCCCTTCACTTTACCAAGCATAATAAACTTCTCCAGGGAATGGTCCTTTCTGACAACATGACCAAAGCAGATGAGACAAAGTCTGACCATTCTCGCTTCCAAGGAGCATTCCAGCTGCACCTCTTCTAGGACAGATTTGTTCATTCTTTTAGCAGTCCATGGTACTTTCAGCATTCTTCTCCAACACCACAACTCAAAAGCATCGACTCTTCTTTGGTCTTCCTTTTTCATTGTCCAGCTCTTACATGCATATGAGGCAATTGAAAATACCATGGCTTGTGTCAGGTGCACCTTAGTCTTCAAGGAGGTATCTTTGCTCTTTATTACTTGAAAGAAGTGTTTTGTAGATTTGCCCAATGCTGTACGTCGCCTGATATCTTGATTGCTGCTTCCATTGGTGTTGATTGTAGAACCAAGTAATATGAAGTCTTTGACAACTTCAGGGAGCTCTGGGTGTGTAGTGCCTAAGACATTTGACTGCTACCCAGAAGGCTGGAGGTTCAAACCCACCCACCACTCCTTGGAAGGAAGGTTAGGCAATCTACTTCCTTAGTGATATCGCCTCAGAAACCCAAGGAGGGGTTGCTATGAGTCAGATCCTACTTGACAGCAGTATTTAGTTGGTCTTTTTTAGTTGATAACTTCAATCTTTTCTCTATTTATCATGATGGTGCTTGTTGGTCCTGTTATGAGGATTTTTGTTTTCTTTGTATTGAGGTGTAATCCATACTGCAGACTATAGTCTTCAATCTTCATCAGTAAGTGCTTCAAGTCATCCTCCCTTTCAGCAAGCAAAGTTGTGTTGTTTCCATATTGCAGGTTGTTAATGAGTCTTCATCTAATCCTGATGCCACATTCTTCTTCATATAGTCCAGCTTCTCGGTTATTTGCTCAGCCTATAGAAGGAAGGTTGGGCAATCCTACTTCCGTAGTGATACTGCCTTGGAAACCCAAGGAGGGGTCGCTATGAGTCGGGTTTGACTCGACGGCACATAACAACAACAACAACATAGATTGAATAAGTATGATGAAAGGATACAACCCTGATGCACTCCCTTCCTGATTTTAAACCATGCAGTATCAGCTTGTTCTGTTCAAATGACAGCCTCCTGGTCTATGTATAACTTCCTCATGGGTACAATTAAGTGTTCTGAAATTCCCATTCTTCTCAATGTTACTCATAATTTGTTATGATCCACAAAATGAAATGCTTTTGCATAGTCAATAAAGCACAAGGAAACATCTTTCTGGTATTCTTTGCTTTCAGTCAAGATCTATCCAACATCAGTAATGATATCTCTCATTCCACATCCTCTTCTGAATCCAGCTTGCATTTCTGGAAGTTCTCTGTCAGTATATTACTGCAACTGTTTTTGAATTATTTTCAGTAAGATTTTACTTGTGTATCTTTAATAGTAATTATATTATTAGATAATTTCCACATTCTGTGGGATCACCTTTCTTTGGAATAGGTACAAATATGGATCTCTTCCAGTCAGTTAGCCAGGTAGCTGTCTTCTAAATCTCTTGGGATAGCTGAGTAAGTGTCTCCAGTGCAGCATCAGTTTGCTGAAGCATCCCAAAGGGTATTCCGTCAATTCCTGGAGACTTCACCACTTCCTTCAGTGCAGCTTCAACTTCTTCCTTCAGTACCATTGGTCCTTGATCATATCCACATCCTGAAATGGATGAACATCAACCAATTCTTTTTGGTACAGTGACTCTGTATATTCCTTCCATCTTCTTTTGATGTTTCCTGCATCATTCAATATAGTGCCCATAGAAACTTTCAATATTGCAACTTGAGGCCTGAATTGTTTTTTCAGTTCTTTCAGCTTGAGAAATATCAAGCGTGTTCTTCCCTTCTGGCTTTCCAACTCCATGTCTTTGCACATTTCATTATAATAATTGACTTTGTCTTCTCGAGCTGCTCTTTGAACTCTTCTGTTCATCTCTTTCATCTTGTCATTTCTTCCATTTGCTTTAGCTACTGTTCAATCAAGGGCAAGTTTCAGAGTTTCTTCTGACATCCATTTTGGTCTTTACTTCCTTTACTATCTTTTTTTTTTTTTTGGTTTAAGGTTTTTCTTTTTTTTTAAATGCATTTTATTGAAATGTGATTTATGTACAGTGAAATACACAAAACTAAAGTGACATGAGTCAATGTATTTTCTTTTTTTTTTTTTTTTTTTTTTTTTTGCAGTGTTCCCTCCCTTCCCCTCCTACCCCTTGCAACCAACAAAGAAAGTTTCACTCCATATATAAACCTTTCCTTGACCCTCCACAACAATGAACTAATGCTATATTTGTCCTTCTGTGATTGACTCATTTCAGTCAGCATAATATCCTCCAATTTATCCATATTATGTTAGACTGGGTTCTCTAGAGAAACAAAACCAGTAAAACTTATATATATAGAGAAAGGGAAATTTATCTTAGGAAAATGGCTCACACACTTATAGAAGCTGGCAAGTCCCAAGTTCTTGGATCAATTGTCAAGCTGGGGGCTTTTCCCAACTAATGCAGCTGCAGGGGCTGAGGAGCTCAAGGTTGCCAGGCAACATACTGGCTGCTAACTCCAACGAATAACAAATCTAAGATCTCCAGGCCTAATAATGGGTTGTTCGCTCACAGACAGTTGTAGGCAGAATCCTGATCCACAGAAGAGTGCTTCTTTTCCTAGGATGTCCATAACTATACTGGAAGCAGGCCACACCCTTAGGGAAATTCCCTTTCAATGGATTGGCTGCTCAAAACATACACATCTGATCCCATCATTGGAACAACCCACATCACAATTGCTTTAACCACACAGAATTTTGTTCCAGCCAAGTTGACACACAGGTCCAACTATCACACATATTAGGCAGTGTTTTTCAGACTCTACATTATTCTTTAGTGTTGCATAGCATTCCATTATGTGTATGCACCATAATTTGGTCATCCACTTCTCTGCTGATAGGCATTTAGGTTGTTTCCATCTTTTTGCTATTGTAAATAGTGCTGCAATGAACATGAGTCTACAAATATCTGTTCCTGTCCTGGGTCTCACCTCTCTATCTTTCCTGTCTTTTTAATGACCTTTTGCTGTCTTCATGGCTGATGTTCTTCTTGTGATGTCATTCTACAATTCCCCTGGTTTTTGGTCATTGGTGTTCAATGCATAAAATCTATTCTTTAGATGGTCTCTAAATTCAGGAGGTATATAATTAAGGTCACATCTTGGCTCTCGTGAACTTGTTTTAATTGTCTTCAAATTCAGCTTGAATTTCCACAGTCAGGTCCTGGCCTTCTTTTGGCTGAAGATATTGAGCTTTCTCGTCACTTCTTGCCACAGATATAGTCAATATGATTCCTGTGTGCTCCATCTGGTAGCATCTAGTAGATATATGATAAATAGAAGTTACTATTATCATTAATGCTTTTTTATTACTTGTGAGGTACCTGTTTTCTCTGGGGTATGGAACTGAAACAGACCAAAGGAGACCAGGACAAGAGTCCATAGACAACCCCAGGGCTTCTAAAATAGATTATAACCAGATTATTGATCTAGCAATGGGAATACAAGGATGTGCATATAGAAAGTGAATTTGAAATTGAGAGAGAACTCAAAGAAGAAAGAACAATGTGACATAAAACAAGGTTCAAGTGAATCTTTGGTGTCAACTTAAGCAAAAATGGAACAGAGGTCTACAGAGTGGGCAATTGGCAGAGATCCTAAAAGGCAGGTATTCAGAAATTCTGTAGTAGATGCCAAGAACTCAGACATAAGAATGAGGTGCAAATTAGAGGAGGGTTCAGGCTCTAAATGTGGCTCAAGGCCAGGAACCCTGCCTCAGAGAAACTTGGTTACGCTAGCACAGTGTTGTAATCACAAATAAATTTATTTAACTTGGAGATACCAAACCAAACTCAACTGCCGTCAATTTGGATCCAACTCATAGCAACCCCTCCTTGGGTTTCTGAGGCAGTATCACTACAGAAATAGATTGCCCAATCTTCCTTCCGAGGAGTGGCTGGTGGGTTTGAACTGACACTGGTTAGCAGTCAAATGCCTTAGGCACTACACCATCAGAGATAAAACTACTTAAACATGAATCATTGAACTCTCTCTGCCTATGGACTGGGTTGATTTCATTGTTTGGGACAAGACTTAGCCCATAAATGAAGGGTAAGCAGGCATTTCTGCAAGAAATACTGTGATTTATTTGGAAAAACCCAAGAAGCTATGGGAAAGAAGTGGGTGAGAAATGTGGCAATGATTTATAGAGGAGCAGTCCTGGGGAGCAGGAGATACATGGAAAATACCTGTCTCAGACATGTCAGTCTTTTCCTTCCCACTCTCATCAGCACTCTCTGCCTTTAGCCTGTTTCTCTCTCATCCATTGACATTGGCTTCACAAATGATGTCATTGTGTCGAAACATATTTGCATTGCCGAGGAAAGTATTATATACATTTATGAAATGAAAGCAAGGTTAATTGTAAAACTCAACTATTATTTTGTTTTTAATTGGAAATACTACTTGCAAGGTGGTGACAACAGTGTAGTCTGCAGCCCTGTTACTGAGACACTGCTGGAAGGAAGGGGAACCCAGTAACTAGCACCTCTGTGAGACCGTGAGAGCCACCAAAGCCCAAACTGAGAGAACTTATTGTTTTGTAACCCATATATAACCTACGGCAGTATTGATTATTCTCCGCTTCCGTCTGTGGGAACCAGAAATAATTGTAGCAACCAGGCTGGCCAGGGGCAAACAAGTAGAAAAAGGGGCTTCGAAATAGTTCAGGAAGCATGAGAGAGTGGGAGCATGTATTGACTAGGACCTCTGGGTGTCAGGCTGCCTTTCGCAACCTTCCTCTTCCTCCATTTATCTGGCCAGTGCTGATGTGTAGCAATAAGAGAATATTTCTTCATCTTATTATCAGAACTTCAAAGGGTAATCTTAGCAAACTGTCCGCTGGTAATTCTCATTTCTAAATGTTGAGCTGATGGCAAACGTTACTTACAAGGTAGGCACCTTGTACTCCATGACTTAAATAAAATGAAAAACCAAATCAAACTCAATGCCATTGGGTCGATTCCAACTCATAGCAACCCCCTTTGGGTTTCCGAGGTGGTAAATCTTTATGAAAGTAGATTGCCGAGTCTTCCTTCTGCAATGACTTAAATAATATATATTTATTTATCTCTTTAAATAAGTTTCTTTAGATGTCTGCTGTTCTAAGAACTGTCACAGTTAAGCTGAAGAGGTAAGAGAGGGCTTGAAAAGCAGTTTCTGTTTCTTGAGTTTAATTTAAAACCTTGACATTTTAAGACATTACAGATACATTATCATTGCCGATTGTGTATGGTCCATATGTTGCATTATTCAGAATTAAGTTAAAAATTCTTTTTTATTATGTTTTAATGTTTCAAGGATGTGGACAGATCAATATTTCTAGCCTCTGCATGCACTACCTAAGGGCTATGAGTCATATTTGCTTTGAAAGAAATAGCACTTAAGGACTATCAGTCAAGTCAGTTGTGAGAAGCATAGAACTCTAAGAATTACTCTGCCTCCTCCTCACATCTAAATATAGCTAACTGGTTGAAGTGTACCAGAAAGACAGCTAAGCTCTTTTTTATTTATTTTTTAATGGTACCATTTCAATTAATCAATGTAAATAAAAATCTCAAGGCCTTTTTACTTATCCATATCAAATAAATAATATCTTTAAATTAAAAATAATGTATAAAAGTATGAGGAAGAAATATTTATAAGGAAATGACCTAGATTCCTAAGATCATTGTATATCAGTATTGCAGTATTTTTATAATACCCTAGGTCCCTGAGTAAGGAGATCTGGTGGTGTGGTGCCTTAAGGCGCTTGACTGCTAGGCAGAAGGTTGGCAGTTCAAACCCACTGGTTGCTCCATGGAAAGAAAATGGGGTAATTTACTTCTGTAAATATTTACCACTTGGAAACCCAAAGGGGGTCGCTATGAGTTGGCAGTGAGTTTGGTTTTGTTGAGGTCCCTGAGTGGGTCAACCTGTTTTCTCTTGGCTACTAAACTAAAGGTTTGAACTCACCCAGGGGCAGCACAGAAGAAAGGCCTGTCATTCTGCTGCCATAAAGATTACAGCCAAGAATACCCTATGTACAGTTCTACTCTGTAACAAAGTGGTTGCCATGAATTTGAATGAACTCGACAGCAGTGAGTTATACTCTGGTTGAGAAAGCCCTGAACGGGAGGTGTATAGATGGGTTTTCTAGTCTCCATTCGGCCACTGCTTAATTGCATGACCTTTAAAAACTATGGCCTTCCTCCCCATTCCCAAGGTCTGAGTCTCCTTTCAGAAGTCCAGGTTAAGAACTACAGATTAAGAATCAACTGTATATTTTCAGATATTTTTGCTGTGTCTCTGTGGGAAGTTAGAGTTAATATCAATACATATCGCTTGCTATAGAAAAGAAAACCTCCTTTACACTAAAACTGACTTGCCTAATTAAAATCTGTTTATGGTTCCTGAAAGTAAATAAAAGCAGAATGATTCCTCTGGTGTCTAATATACTACAAGGTAACAACTATTTATCCAATGACTACTTACCTTAGGCTCATCCCTGTGCTAGGTGTGTATGTATTTGATCTTTTCCCAGTATGAACTTCCATTTACATATCACACAATTCACATTTACAAAGTGATGTTTGGATTCTTCAGGCATATTACTGCCAGGAATGCCAGAGAAGGAATCATACTGTGCCCTAATATCCCTGATTAGATTTGTATCAGGGTCTACAGTGGTTGTATCAGTAGATGGAACAATGGACTGTACCGTTAAATTAACACAGTTTTGTAGCATTGCCTGGCAGAAACTCACACTTAATCCAAGAGGTTATTCAACCCTATCCAATATGATTACTCCATAAATATTTGCCCAAGCTCAGCACCAGCCCTTACATCACTAATCACGCACAGGTTTGTTACAGCGAATACCCCCAGTGTCAGCAATTTGAAAAACAAAGCTAATTAGTTTTGATTTAGGGACAGGAAGACTTATGAAGTTGAAAATGAACAGTTCATCTAGTACAGTGGCTATTTAGAGCACATAAGAATATGAAAGAGATTTACTGTTGTTTGCATAGGATTTTGAGATGGAACGGGAAGACTTCTAGGCTAAGAATACAGGTATATATGAGACCACCAGTGGCAGCAACTAGTGATGCTTAAAGGGAGGGGAAGGAGGACATTGGAACTCCCTTAAAAATACTACTTCAAATAAACATACAGTCCAAGTGAACAATGTACTTGCTATACGACCCGCTTTAAGACAAGTTCCTGGCTTCCCCTTTTAAGTGGATCCAAAAAAACCAATCCAAAACAAAACTCAATGCTGTCAGTCCATTCTGACTCACAGTGCCCTATTAAAAACCAAACTCACTGCCTCCAAGTCAGTTTCGACTCATAGTGACCCCTCCTTGGGTTTCTGAGGCAGTGTCACTATGGAAGTAGATCGCCCAACTTTCCTTCTGGGGAGTGGCTGGTGGGAATGAACCTCCAGCCTTTTGGTTAGCAGTCAGATGGCACTATACCACCAGAGCTCTATGCTGTTGTTGTTGTTATGTGCCAGCGAGTTGGACCCCACTCATAGCAACCCCTCCTTGGGTTTCTGAGTAGATATCTATGGAAGTAGATTGCCCAACCTTCCTTCCAAGAAGCTATATTCTTCGAGAGCTTTACAGGATAGAGTATAACTGCCCCAGAGGGTTTCCAAGGCTGTAACCTACAGAAGCAGTTTGCCACATCTTTCCCCTGCAGAGCAGCTGTTGAGTTCAAACCGCTGACCTTTTGGTTAGCAGCAGAGTGCTTAACAACTGTGCCACCAGGGTTTCTTTCAAATAGATCACTCCCCTAAACTTCTTGCCATAAAGAATTCTGGTACCAACCCAGTATTAATCCATATGGTTTGATTTGTGGGGACGGTGGAAAAGAAACCACTTTACCCCTGGTGGTAGTTATGTTTGTGTGTCAACTTGGCTGGGCCTGGTTGAGTGGCTGAGCAGCTGGTGGTAGTTATTTCCTATGACGAGACTGGGAATCAACTCTATGGTGGGATCTACTACAAGCAGCTGAGTACCTTTTGGGTATGTGGTCTGCTTCCTGTATATAAGCAGCAGCTTTGAGAATGGTCTCTAGCCTATGGCATGCTTTGACCCTGTATGTACTGTGTCATTGCTCAGCAGCCTGCTATGCTCTGCTGACCTTGGGACTTACAATGGACTTAAGCAATGGCCTGCCGTGTGGTTTGGTAACATCAGGACTGTGCTTTTTCACTTGTCAACCTTGGGGGGTTCTCAGCCTCAGCAGCCAGCAGCTGTCTGAGTGAAGAAACACCTCTAGCTCCAGTGGGCTGGGAGCAGGAGGCAGAGCTGACCCCAAGGTTGCAGGGCTTTCACCCAGCCCCTAGAGCCTGGCACTTTGAACTTGTACTTACAGCCTCCAAACTGTAAGAGAATAAACTCCTATTTGTTAAGGTCATCCCATTTGTGGTATATTTCTTGTCAGAGCAGCACTAGGTAACCAGAACAGAATATCCTAGGTAACCAGAACACCCCTACATCTCTTGGCCACCAATTTATGGTGGCACTTGAGGGTTTTTTTTCTTTTTTTTTTTTCATTTGACTGCTAACCAGGAGGCTTGCAGTTAAGACCCACCAGCCCTCCTCAGAAGGAAGATTGGGTCATCTATTTCTGTAGAGATACCACCTTGGAAACCCAAAGAGGTGTCGCTGTGAGTCAAATCAACTGAACGGCAGTGAGTTTGGTTTTTTATTATGGGTCTGCATCCTTTTAAAAGTGTTTCAAAGTGGAGTTCTGGCAAGATGGTGGACTAGGCAGAAGGACTGCACAGACCGTCTTCAACAAAGAAAAGGGAAACCAATTAACACAGACACAGAAGATAATCTTGGACCCCTGAGCCTTGAAGGGAAGGAT
>NW_006921713.1:3864786-3865894 GCF_000298275.1 Orycteropus afer afer | reverse complement strand
CTTGACTATTTTGGATATTTAAAGAGACAGCTCTTGCAGATTTCTGGGGCTTAAGAACACGTTCTGCTTTCCAGCAACCCCAAGGACACACGGGGCCTGCAAGACTGAAAAGGTATGACATTCTTCTTGTTACTACACCCTACACCCACTTAGTGAACGGAGGTGTGGCCATCCCCACTCCCAGCTACCTTCTGGGCCCACAGGAACTCTATCACAGTCTTCATGCTCAGACAGAGCCTGGGTGCCCTACCCAGTCCTCCACTGATTTTTTTTCTTTTTCATTTTCTTTTTCCCAGTGTTTAGTTTGCTTCTATTGTCCATTTCAAACCAACTAATATAATTAATACTTTTGTCCTTTTTATTATTACTCTTAATCTTCCCCTACCAGGTCCAGTTTTCAGCATTTTTTTTCTTTTCCCTGTGCCTGGTTGAAATTCTGCCCCCCACCCCCAAATTTAAGGTTTTTGGTTATTATTTTTTTTCCTCCCCCCCCCCTTCTTTTTCTCGTGACTAACCCCATTCCTTGTTTTTCTTTTTGCATTCTTCCTGGGTTTTTTTTCTTCATTTATTATGCTACTGCCCTACTTTCTTTTTTCTTTTTCTTTCTTTTCATTTTTCCTTAGTGCCCTATCCCCAGATATTGCAGGTTTGCTTGTTTTTACTTCGTTTTTTCCCTTTTCTCTTTTTGGTTACTGTTCCTCTGTGATTACATGGGGTGTTTTTCGTCCATGGGCTTTTAGTTTTTTCATGGTTATTCAATTGTAATTTATGTCTGAGTGGGAGACAACAACAGTCTTCATAAGACAGAACTACACCCACACCTCTTGAGACTTCACTTACTGAGTGACAGCCACTTCCTCCTTCTCCACCAATGGGCCAATGATAAAAATAACCACCAAGAAGAGCCTGAACCACCCTTGGCTGCTCTTCATAAACAGTTAACAGAGTTCTAAATACAACGACATCATGATGCCTTGGAAACAACAGACCATCACAGTCCACACAAAGAAGCAGGATAAAGTGGTAGAAACAAGGGAGCAGGATACAGACCCAGAGCACATCCCTGAGGAAGAAGCAGCATTGGAACTCTCTGATAAGGAATTCAAAA
>NW_006921713.1:3862692-3863822 GCF_000298275.1 Orycteropus afer afer | reverse complement strand
TAACCACTGAGACTTTGGCCCCTAGCTGCCCTTCAGGTCTGGAATTGAACCCACAACTGTGGTTTCCAGCCAAACAATGTACAGGTATGTGAGTTCAACATTTACCTCAAGTAGACACACGCCCTGGAGAGAACAATCATGGGAGAAGGATGGGTTGCTTATGCACAGGGAGAGAGCTCAGGGAGCAGGAGAGTATGGAGGGATGGACACTGGGAAGAGGTAACTATGGGGAGGAAGTGGGAGGGGAGCTGTTGCATTGTGGTAAACTTGGTCAATGACATGCGACAAAGTATATGTGAATTGCTGTATGGAAAGTGAATTTGCTCTGTAAATCTTCACCAAAATCACAATAAATAAAAAAAATTAAAAAATGTAAAAAAAAAAAAGTGTTTCAAAGTGCCAGATTTTACTATTACCTTATTAGTACTAAATGTTTGTTGTTGTTTATGACCTTCTATTTGGTTCTTACTCATGGCAGCACTATGTGCAACAGGACAAACGCTTCACCAGAATCTGCACTATCCTCATGATTGTTGGTATGTTTGAGTCCATTGAGGTCACTGTGTATTTTGAGTGGCTTCCAATCTAAGGGCTCATCTTCCAGCACTGTATCAGACAATGTTCCATTGTGATCCATAGGATTTTCATTGGCTAATTTTTGGGAGTAGATTGCTAGGTCTTTCCTCCTAGTCTGTCCTAGCCTAGACGTTCCACTGAATCCTGCCCACTGTGGGTGACTCTGCTGGATAGGAGCTGAAATACGTAGAGCATAGCTTCCAGTAACATGCAAGCCACCATAGTACCTTAAACTGATGGACAAGTAGTGAAGTACCAATAAGTAGTACTTTTCAATCTGGTTATTGAAAGGCAGTATTGTTCAAGGAAAAGGCCTCTCTTCTGAGGCACAAAAGGAAGAGAACTAACATTAATTAAGCCTTTACATTGTGCCAAGTACTGTGCTACAAAAAACAAAAAAAACCACTGCCATCAAGTTGATTCTGACTCATAGTGACCCCCATTGGGTTTCCAAGGCTGTAAATCTTTATGGAAATAGATTGCTTCATCTTTCTTCCATGGAGCACCTGGTGGGATTGAACTGCTGGTCTTCTGGTTAGCAGCCAAATGCCTTA